>NC_141617.1:5000-305000 GCF_047967505.1 Dipteris shenzhenensis | reverse complement strand
ATATCCGTTACCCAACAAGGAATATCTAATGCAAAAGATTAGTGGAGCCAAGATCTATTCCAAACTAGATCTAAAAGCTGGATTCTCGCAGATTGGTCTTCTCCCCCAGGATTGGCATGAAACTGGATTTGTGGTTCCTCGAGGGTTTTATGAATGGACAATCCTCCCATTTGGCCTCAAGACGGCTCCAGTCGAATTTCAGAAGTTCATGGATTCAATTTTTTCCCCTTTCCATGACTTCTGCCTTGTTTATATTGACGACATCCTGATTTACAGCAGGGATTCTCATCTTCATCTTCGGCATCTCCAGATCATTCATGATCTGCTCCAGAAAAAGGGGTTGGTCTTATGTCCCTCCAAATTCCAAATTGAAAAAACCTCTATTGATTTTCTTGGAGTGCTTATCCACAACGGTGCTATACAATTGCAAGACCATGTCCTCAAGGCCCTCCAAAGTTTTCCTTCAGAGATCCATGATAAGCAACAACTCCAACGTTTCCTTGGCTGCTTAAATTATATTTCCCCTTTTTACTAACATCTTGCCAAAGATCGTTATCTACTCCAGGTTTGTCTCCGTAAGGATGGTCCACCTTGGGGACCTGCCCAAACACAAGCCCTTGCCAATATCAAACAACAAATTGCCCAATTACCCCCCCTCAATATTCCATCTCAAGATGCTACTTTGATTATTGAAACAGATGCATCCGATCAGTTTTGGGATGCTATTCTCTTGGAACGGACTTCAGCCAATCAGGAAATCCTCTGTGCCTTCCGTTCTGGTATCTTTCAAGGTGCCGAACGCAACTATCACTCCATCGAAAAAGAAATCTTGGCTGTAAAAAAGGCTATCCAGAAACTTGAACTATTCATCTTCAACACGCCTTTTACTGTCCGCACTGATAATCAAAATTTCCGAACTTTCTGCACTCGGAAAATTGATAAGCAAATTGGGCGTGGTCGACTAGCATGATGGCAAGAGCTCTTTTCCATGTACGACTTTACTGTCGAATGGAAAAAAGGTAGCACCAATGTACTCCCTGATATGCTTTCTCACGAAGGTGCTCCCTACTGGGCCCAGCACCATGCGGGCTACTGTATACCCCTGTTACGGTGATTAGACACCGTCTCGGAAACCAGATAAGACCTTCACCTCCCAAAACCATGAGCGCCCTTGGTTTTCCCCTGGTTTTCCAAACCCACAGCGCCTCTGGTATTCTTTTGCGACGAGGTTTTGCTCCTCCCTCTTGTGTATAAAAGGCCATCCTACCTCCTTCCTAAGGTAGAGTCTGCCCACGTTCCTCTTGTATACAAGCTCCCTTTCTCTCTTGTAATAACTTCTGGCCCTCTTGCCTTCTTGTAAACTTCCTTCTATTCCTTCTCTTGTCTTTTCTCTTTCCAAGCCAAGCTCACCTCTTCGTATCTCTTATACTCTTATATATGCTCCTTCACTGACTTCTTCTGGTTATCGATCATTCCCTCGCTCTCCTTTCCCTCGTTACATCCTCTTCCTTATCGTCTCGTCCGCTGATTTTCAGTTCTCCATTCCTTTTGGAATTGTGTTCGGTGCTGAAAATACATACTCCATCTAGGAGTTCAGAGTGCAGAGAATGTCTTGTCCTTTTGGTATCAGATCCTCGTTCACGATCTTTGCATTGGCTTGCGAAAAGTCTCTGACCGACTCCCCCTTTGAGGCCAGTGAAGTGCCGTTCGTGGTTGAAGTCAACTAGAGTGCCAAAGTAACACTGTGTTGGTGACTTTGTTTCTGTCCATCCAGATGGCCAAGCTTATCCGTGCTATGTCCTCCCGTTTCTCCGCTCCTTGCTCTGCCTCCACCTCTGTTGACATTTCTGAGTCCAAGGCTTCTTGGAACCTTCCTTTGATCGACCCTGAAGAAGTGTACAAATTCTGTGCCTTCCAGTTTAAGACCTTACGTCATATTAAGATCTCTGAGGTTTGTATCAATATAGCTGATGAGGGAACTTCTGGTGTCTACTTACCTTTGTTCACACCCACTGAGATCGATACCTTTAAATGCTCCGACTACCAATATATCCATCTCGGTTGCTTTGTCCTAGCTATCGAACCGCTTTTCCGTTCTGGCGTAAATGCCACTTGTATGGTCAGACTTGTGGATACCTGTCATCTCACTATTCGTGATGCTCGTATAGGGCTTGTACATGGTTCTCTCAACAAAGAACCTGTATATACTATTGTATACCCAAATTTTAAGACGGCAGGATTGTGAGAGGAATATGAGAGGTAGGAACAGGAAGAAGCAACAAGAGCATACAGAGCATGTACTAACTTACTAAGTCCATCGTCCATCGATTCTTCAAACCCAGAAGAGGATGGCCAATCGGTGGGCTGGAACATCATCATGGGAATCCCATGGTTGATAATAGCTTCAAAGTTGGAATGGGACTGAGGAGTATGATTGACGGCGGTGTCGGTTCGATACTGTAGACTAGTGTCAGCACGATAGTGCTGGGCGGAACTAGTCGTTAACCAATCACGTACATCAGCGGCTCTTTGAGTGGAACTTTCAGGGATGCTAGCTGTCTCAGAATCAGGAGTGCTGGCAATAGATATATGGGATGAAGAAGGGAAAGAGAAGCCATGACCTTTTTAGAACGATCACCAGAGCGTCGGCGAACAAGAGCTTTGGGGGTGGAATCTTCAATTTGATAAGGGGCTTCTACTGCAGCCGCTTCATTGATAATATGCTGATAGTCCATTCCCCATTCAATTGGCATCGCAAGGGCATCAAACAAGAAATGAGTGACTTCAGCAATGGTTGCACCATACAAAATACATTCATCAAAAGAATGAATGTTACGGGGGATGGGATTGATGGTCGACACAAGATAATTGACGCAACGAACATGAATGGCGCAGTGTTCGGAGCGGGGTTTCATACTGAGACCTTTGACCTGGACATAGAGACGTAAAGCAGTAGACAGGTGTGGATCAGTGAGGGACATCTTGAAATTCGGGTATACAATAATATATATAGGTTCTTTGTTGAGAGAACCATGTACAAGCCCTATATGAGCATCACGAATAGTGAGATGACGGGTATCCACAAGGCTGACCATACAAGTGGCATTTACGCCAGTACCCTTGAAAAAATGTTTACTCTCTGTGTCTTATCCTTTGCCCAATAAAGAATATCTCATGCAAAAAATCAGTGGTGCCAAAATCTACTCCAAACTTGATCTAAAAGTAGGATTTTGGCAAATTGGTCTTCTTCCTCAAGATTGGCATAAGACTGGCTTTGTCGTCCCTCAAGGGTTTTATGAATGGACAGTTCTACCTTTTGGCCTCAAGACTACTCGGTAGAATTTCAGAAGTGATCAACTAAGGCGTACGGAGCATGAACAGACTTACTGCCATCATCAAGAGAGATTTGAAACTCGGAAGAAGAGGGCCAGTCAGTGGGCTGGAACATCATCATAGGAACGCCACGGCTAGTAATTGCCTCAAAATTGGAATGAGATTGAGGAGCATGATTGACAGCATCTTCCTTCCGATAATGGAGACTGGTGTCGGAAGGATACTGATGAGCAGCATTCATAGTCAGTCAATCCCGGACAGTAGCATTTTTCTGAGCAGAGAGGTCGGAAGAAAGATCTGGCTCAGAGGCTGGTGTATAGGCAATAGAGATATGGGAAGAAGCAAGGAAAGAGAGGCGCATAACTTTTTTGGATCGATCACTAGAACATCGAGGAACAAGAGCTTCAGAAGTAGAGTCTTCGATCTGGTAGGGGGCCTCAACCGCAGCAGCTTCATTAATAATATGCTGATAATCCATTTCCCATTCAGTAGGCATTGGAAGGGCATCAAAAGGGAAACGAGTGACTTCAGCATTAGTAGCACCATAAAAATACATTCATCAGCAGAATGAATGTTGCGTGGAATCGGATTGATTGTGGACACAAGATAGTTGACACAACGAACATGAATGGCGCAGTGTTCCGAGCGAGGTTTCATACTGAGGCCTTTCACCTGGACATAAAGACGTAAGGCAGTTGATAGGTGAGGATCAGTAAGGGACATTTTGAAGTTGGGATAGATGACAGTATATACAGGTTCCTTATTGAGGGAACCATGTAAAAGATCTATACGGGCATCACGAAGAAAGAGATGACGAGTATCTACAAGGCTGGCCATACACGTAGCATTGACGCCCGAACGGAAGAGGGTTCGATTGTGAGAACAAAACATCCAAAATGAATATATTGATATCCAGAACGTTTGAAGGTATCAATTTCAGAGGGAGTGAACAGGGGTAAGTAGACACCAGAGGTACCCTCATCAGCTATATTGATACAAACCTCAGAAATCTTAATATGACGTAAAGCTTTGAACTAAAAGGCAGAAAATTTGTACACTTCTTCAGGGTCGATCAAGGGTAAGTTCCAAGAAGCGTTGGAATCAAAAATTTCATTAGAGGTGGAAGCAGAGCGAGGAGAGGAGAAACGAGCGGACATAGCACGAATGAGCTTAGCCATTGGAAGAGAGATAAGCAGACAATCACAGCAATGCTTCGTCACTCTAGTCGACTACTATCACGAACGGCACTTCACTGGCCTTACAGGGGGAGTCTGTCAGAGACTTTTTACAAGCCAAAGCAATGATCGTAAACAAGGCTCTAATACCAAATAGCAGGGGCTTCTTTTCGTGCAGAGAGCTTAGATAGAGTACGTATTTGAAGTTCCAAACACAATTCCAAATGGGATGGAGAAATGAAATTCAGGGGAGGAGACAACAAGAAAAAGGATGTAACGAGGGAAAGGCATTGGGGGCGCTGATCGACAACCAGGGAACAAGAGAGAAGGAGCGTACATAAGAGTATAAGACACACGAAGAGGAGAGCCTAGCTTGGAAAGAGAAAAGACGAGAGAAGGCATAAGGCGGCAGTTGAACTCAATATATTGCAGGGAGCTTGTATACAAGAGGAGCTTGGGCAGACTCTGCCCCAAGAGTGAGGGAGAATGGCCTTATATACACAAAAGGAGGGAAAGAAACCACTATGGAATGAATACCAGGGGCGTCGTGGTTTGCAATACCAAGAGCGCCTTTTCAATAGCGCGTTTTCAATACCAGGGGCGCCATTGGTTGTGGGGAGGTGAAGGGCTTATCTGGTTTCCCAGACAGTGTCTAATCACCTTTACAAGGGTACACAATAGCCATCATGACGCTGGGCCCAATAAGGAGCACCTTCACGAGAAAGCATATCTGGGAGGACATTAGTGCTGCCTTTCTTCCATTCGACGTTGAAGTCGTACATGGAAAAGAATTCTTGCATCATGCTAGACGTCCACGACCAATTTGCTTATCAAATTTTTGGGTGCAGAAAGTCCGAAATTTTTGGTTATCCGTGCGGACAGTAAAAGGCTTGTTGAGGATGAAAAGTTCGAGTTTCTGGATAGCCTTTTTGACTGCCAGGATTTCCTTTTCGATCGAATGGTAATTGCATTCTGCACCTTGAAAAATACCGGAGTTGGAGTTGGAGAAATATAATTTGAACAGCCAAGAAAGCGTTGGAGTTGTTGTTTGTCATGGACTTCAGAGGGAAGACTTTGTAGAGCCTTGAGCACATGGTCTTGTAGTTGGATAGCACCATTGTGGATGAGTACACCAAGAAAGTCAATGGAGGTTATCCCGATCTGGATTTTGGAAGGAGACAAAACGAGACCTTTTTGCTGGAGCAAGTCATGAATTATTTGTAAGTGTCGGAGATGCAAATGAGAATCCTTACTGTATATGAGAATGTCATCGATGTAGACAAGACAGAAGTCATGGTAGGGTGAGAAGATGGAATCCATGAACTTGTGAAATTCTACCGGAGCGTCTTGAGGCCAAAAGGTAGGACTGTCCATTCATAAAACCCTTCTTCTGCATTAGATATTCCTTGTTGGGTAACGGATATGACACCGAAAGTAAACACTTATTCAAGGGTTTATAGTTGATGATGAGCCTCTTTTTGCCACCGGTAGATAGTGACTAACGACATCATATGCCCATAGAAGATTTTCAAAATATCTTTAATGGCTTGAGGAGTGGCCCCATCCAGATTAAGTATGTACCCGGGGAAGGATTTATGCTGCATGCGAAAGCAAAGTTCACTGGCTTCATCCAACGAGCCATCTGTATATTGGGGTTGCTGAAATTCCCCACGTATGAATTGGGCGCTAGGTGAATCTTGATAGGCCGTCTTCTTGCCGCGCCAGGTAGAGGACTCAGGGGGATCATCATGCATAGGTTCAGGCTTGACTCCATCATTCATAAAGAGAGGTAAAGAAGTAGGAGCTACAGGAGGAGGAGCAGGTACAGGACCGGGTGCAGGTTCATCGGTATCAGAATGATCTGACTCAAGGGGATCAATACCAACAGGTCCTGGGGCAAGAGAAGGAAGAGTAGGAGAAAACAGATCATGAGAGCTTGTATACAAGAGGAGCGTGGGCAGACTCTGCCTTAAAAATGAGGTAGGATGGCCTTTTATACACAAGAGGGAGGAGCAAAACCTCGTCGCAAAAGAATACCAGAGGTGCCGTGGCTTTGGAAAACCAGGGGAAAACCAGGGGCGCTCATGGTTTTGGGAGATGAAGGTCTTATCTGGTTTCCCAGATAGTGTCTAATCACCGTAACAGGGGTATACAGTAGCCCGCATGGTGCTAGGCCCAGTAGGGAGCACCTTCGCGAGAAAGCATATCAGGGAGTACATTGGTGCTACCTTTTTTCCATTCGACAGTAAAGTCGTACATGGAAAAGAACTCTTGCCATCGTGCTAGTCGACCATGCCCAATTTGGTTATCAATTTTTCGAGTGCAGAAAGTTTGGAAATTTTGATTATCAGTGCGGACAGTAAAAGGCTTGTTGAGGATGAATAGTTCAAGTTTCTGGATAGCCTTTTTTACAGCCAAGATTTCTTTTTTGATGGAGTGATAGTTGCGTTCCAAGAGAATAGCATCCCAAAACTGATCCGATGCATCTGTTTCAATAAGCAAAGTAGCATCTTGAGATGGAATATTGAGTGGGGGTAATTGGGCAATTTGTTGTTTGATATTGGCAAGGGCTTGTGTTTGGGCAGGTCCCCAAGGTGGACCATCCTTACGGAGACAGATAACGATCTTTGGCAAGATGTTGGTAAAAAGGGGAAATATAATTTAAGCAGCCAAGGAAACGTTGGAGTTGTTGCTTATCATGGATCTCTAAAGGAAAACTTTGGAGGGCCTTGAGGACATGGTCTTGCAATTGTATAGCACTGTTGTGGATAAGCACTCCAAGAAAATCAATAGAGGTTTTTCCAATTTGGATTTTGGAGGGACATAAGACCAACCCCTTTTTCTGGAGCAGATCATGAATGATCTGGAGATGCCAGAGATGAAGATGAGAATCCTTGCTATAAATCAGGATGTCGTCAATATAAACAAGGCAGAAGTCATGGAAAGGGAAAAAAATTGAATCCATGAACTTCTGAAAATCGACTGGAGCCGTCTTGAGGCCAAATGGGAGGACTGTCCATTCATAAAACCCTTGAGGAACCACGAATCCAGTTTTATGCCAATCCTGGAGGAGAAGACCAATCTGCCAGAAGGGGATTCTCTGATCAGTCCTTGTCGGAGTCCTTGTCGGAGAAGATCGGCGATCTCGTCATTACAGAGTTTGCGATCTTCCTGTGTGAAGCTGTATGGACTTTTTTTGTAGGGCTTCGATCCTTCCTTGATGGGTAACCCAATCTGATGCTGAAGAATATGCTCAAATGCGAGAGGAGAATTGCTGCTACAATGTGTCAAGAATTGTTGTTCCATTTGCTGCAAATTTTCGCACAGGAAAAGCATATGAGCTTGACGGCGTAGATCTTTTTGAGTATCTTTATGCACAAGATCTTGCACATAAGCTTGGAGCTCGGCGTCAGACATCAACTGTTGGGTATCAGGTGGAGGACTGAATTGACTAGCTGCATTTAGAGGTGAGGGTGTTGGAGAAGCCTGATATTGTTCAGGTGCTGGACAGAAAGGGGAAAGAGGAGAAGCTTTATTTACAATTATTTCCAAATCTTCATCATATGGCTTAAGAACCTTGCGGACCTTTTTACGAGCAGGAAGTTGCACTAAAATATTATCAATAGTGAGGGCCATCTGGTCCGTGGAGAAGCCAAAAGGAAGGTGGGGGTTTAAGAAATCATTACCAATCACAAGATCAATACCTTAGGATTCGAGTTGGTAAAAACTAATTTCTGTAGGATGAGAATTTAAAGAAATAGAAATGTTGGGCGCAAACCTCTTACAAGCAATGACTCCGCCTTCCATGGTGGAACTATGCATCTGGTTTGCATCGGTGAGCGGTTCCCAACAATAAGCAGGCAAGGCATGGTATTTGCAAATGTTAAACCCAGAGCTAGTATCTGCAAGGGCAATAAGAGAGTAAGGAGGCACTCCGGGAGGTCAAAGAAGAACTGAAATGAGCCAGGTTTTCATGGGATTATGAACAGGAGGAGCAGAGTCGTGAAGAAGTCATGAAAAGAGAAAGCAGAAGGTGGGGGATTAGAGACAGCAATACATTGGTGTAGATGGTTAGTAACTTTGTGATCTAGTGCCTCAAGATTAGTTGTCAGATTCGTGCATTGAGTCATAATAGTAGAGACATGGGTTTTTAGGGCAGTCAAATTTTCTAAAAGGGAGTGAAATTGCATTGAATATGAAGGGGTAGAGGAAGAAGGTACTGAGAGCATATGGACCGAAGTCTTCCAGAAGGGAGGAGGTAAAACATGAGGAAGAGAAACAAGAGGATCATGTACAAAATGCGGGGGAGTAAACACAGCAGGACCCGCATAAGAAGAAGGAAGAATAGGAGGAGGCTGGTGTTTAGGGACAACAGGGGATGGCCGAGAGTGAGAAACTGGAGGAGAAGGGGGTAAAGGGAAATCATCAATATCTGTGGGTGTATCTGAATCGAAGTCAGAGGCAAGGAGATCAATGAAGTTGTGAGGGTGGTTCATGAAAAGGGGAGTATCATCTAAATCAGGAACCTACAATTGGCAACTAAAACATTCAGGAGTATCTGATTCAGAGCACTCATAAAGAGATTCATCCGTAATTCCTTGGGACACAACTTCCCATTGATCAGGGGTATTAACAAGAGAGAAGAAACCTTTGAGCTGCCTTTGTTGTGAATTCTTGGATTGTTGGGGGCAGTCACGAGCAAAGTGGCCTTATTTACCACAGATGAAGCAACCAGATTTAGAGGTGGAAGAAGAGGTAAATTTGCGGCGATGGAGGAAACGCTGAGGGCGGCGTGGATAACGGTGACACCAGCGAAGCTTCCGAAGGTGAGGAAAAGCTGTACTACCACAAGAGCAGCGGGAATGCTTTTGGGGAGCTCTGTAGGATGACCGGCGAGGAGCAGAAGAATAAGAACTAGAGGGAGGATAGAAGTCATGGTGTCCAAGGAACTACTGACAGATAGCGGGAGATACCAAGCTGATTTCTTTTAATTTGTGTTTCAGTGTGAATTCGGTACATTGCCTTCGAATATAAACCTGAACGAGTTGGAACAGGTTGGCAAAAGTAAAATCAGCAACTGTTTTATGAACTTCTGTAGGCTGATTGTCCAAATTGATAATCTTGGTTTGGGCCTCAATCAGGGCCATAACTGCTTCACCAAGGCGATGGGGCAGACTAAATAAATAATGGCGCCTTTGCTGACGTATCTGCAAAAATGCCGGCGCGGTAGACCTATTGTTGAGCATGGGCATTGTAGGCAGAAAGTTGAAACAAGTCGCACAGTTTCAAGGCAAAGAACTCATTTGACGCCTGTGCTCTATCATCAGTGAAGGTCGGAAGAAATTGATTAGAAATAGTAGCGATTAAAGCATTGGCTTGCTGATTGTTGTCATGACTGTTGAAAATATGCTCCTTTGACTCTTCACTTAAGAATTCCCACCAATTAGCCAGGATGCCTGTGAACCCTTTGGTGGTTTCTACAGCAGCGTCGTGAGGATTCCACCGATAGATAGTAATCAAGGACATCATATGACCATAGAAGATTTTGAGGATGTCTTTGATTGCTTGGGGAGTGGCACCATCAAGATTAAGAATGTAGCCAGGAAAAGATTTATGCTGCATACGGAAACGGAGCTCACCAGCTTCATCAAGAGTGCCATCAGTATACTGGCGTTGCTAGAATTCGCCCCGAATAAATTGAGCACCGGGGGAATCTTGATATGCTGTTTTTTTACCACGCCAGGTGGATGAAGAAGGGTCTTACTGCATAGGTTCAGGTTTAACACCATCATTCATGAATAGAGAAAGAGAAGCAGGAGCTGCAGGAGGGGGGACAGGCCGAGGAGGAGGGAGAGGCATGAAAGGTTCCTCAGTGTCAGAATCATCTTAATCATGGGGATCAATACCAATAGGTCTAGGGATAGGAGAAGGAAGAGTAGGAAAAAACAGGTCAGGATTGAGGGGAATAACACCACCAAGGGGAGGTCGAGTAAGGGTAGGATCCTGTGCCTGTTCATCTTGCTCAGTCCATCGGAAAGCTCGAATGATTGGATGAGCAGGGTCGAGCCATTCAGCTACTTGTGGAGCATCATAGGGTGGCTCATCAGTGACTTCCACATCAACAAAGTATTTCGAAGGAGGAAACATCCATGTAGGAGAGAGATTAAAGCTGAGATGGGGAGGAGCAGTAGAGGAAGGGGGAAGAGTATAGGGGACAACCAAAGAGACAGAGGGAAGGGAAGGAGAAGATTCAGGAGAGGGATGTAACACAGCTGTGAGTTTGGAATCGAGCTTGGCGAGAGCTAACTGGAGATTATACAAGGCAAGACGGCAATCATCCAAACTTTCTTGGACCCGAAGATTATGGGCATTGCTCCAATTTACCTGCTGTTGCTTGACAGGAATATGAGAGGTAGGAACAGAAGAAGCAACGAGAGCATACGGAGCATGTACTAACGTACTAAGTCCATCGTCCATCGATGCTTGAAACCCAGAAGAGGATGGCCAATCGGTGGGCTGGAACATCATCATGGGAATCCCATGGTCAGTAATAGCTTCAAAGTTGGAATGTGACTGAGGAGTATGATTGACGGCGGTGTCGGTTCGATACTGTAGACTAGTGTCAGCAGGATAGTGCTGGGCGGAACTAGTCGTTAAACCAATCACGTACAGCAGTGGCTCTTTGAGTGGAACTTTCAGGGATGCTAGCTATCTCAGAAGCAGGAGTGCTGGCAATTGATATATGGGATGAAGCAGGGAAAGAGAAGAGCATGACCTTTTTAGAACGATCACCAAAGCATCGGCAAACAAGAGCTTTGGAGGTGGAATCTTGAATTTGATAAGGGGCTTCTACTGCAGCCGCTTCATTGATAATATGCTGAGAGTCCATTTCCCATTCAGTTGGCATTGGAAGGGCATCAAACGGGAAATGAGTGACTTCAGCATTGGTTGCACCATACAAAATACATTCATCAGAAGAATGAATGTTACGGGGGAGGGGATTGATGGTCGACACAAGATAATTGACGCACCGAACATGAATGGCGCAGTGTTCGGAGCGGGGTCTCATACTGAGACCTTTGACTTGGACATAGAGAGGTAAAGCAGTAGACAGGTGTGGATCAGTGAGGGACATCTTGAAATTCGGGTATACAATAGTATATACAGGTTCTTTGTTGAGAGAACCATGTACAAGCCCTATAGGAGCATCATGAATAGTAAGATGACGGGTATCCATAAGGCTGACCATACAAGTGGCATTTACGCCAGAACGGAAAAGCGGTTCGATAGCTAGGACAAAGCAACCGAAATGGATATATTGGTAGCCAGAGCGTTTAAAGGTATCGATCTCAGCGGGTGTGAACAAAGGTAAGTAGACACCGGAAGTTCCCTCATCAGCTACATTGATACAAACCTCAGAGATCTTAATATGACGTAATGCCTTAAACTGGAAGGCAAAGAATTTGTACACTTCTTCACGGTCGATCAAAGGAAGGTTCCAAGAAGCCTTGGACTCAGAAATGTCAACAGAGGTGGAGGCAGAGCGAGGAGCGGAGAAACGGGAGGACATAGCACGGATAAGCTTAGCCATCAGAAATGACAGAAAAGCTCGAATGATTGGATGAGCAGGGTCGAGCCATTCAGCTGCTTGTGAAGCATCATAGGGTAACTCATCGGTGACTTCCACATCAACAAAGTATTCCGAAGGCGAAAACATCCATGTAGGAGAGAGATTAAAACTGAGATGGGGAGGAGTAGCAGAGGAAGGGGGAAGAGTATAGGGGACAACCGAAGAGACAGAGGGAAGGGAAGGAGAAGATTCAGGAGAGGGATGTAACACAGCTGTGAGTTTGGAATCAAGCTTGGTGAGAGCTAACTGGAGATTATACAAGGCAAGACGGCAATCATCCAAACTTTCTTGGACCCAAAGATTATGGTCATTGCTCCAATTTAACTGCTGTTGCTCGACAAGAATATGAGAGGTAGGAACAGAAGAAACAAAAGTAAAATCAGCAACTGTTTTATAAACTTCTGTAGGCTGATTGTCCAAATTGATAATCTTGGTTTGGGCCTCAATCAGGGCCATAACTGCTTCACCAAGGCGATGGGGCAGACTAAATAAATAATGGCGCTTTGCTGACATATCTGCAAAAATGCCGGCGCGGTAGACCTATTGTTGAGCATGAGCATTGTAGGCAGAAAGTTGAAACAAGTCGCACAGTTTCAAGGCAAAGAACTCATTTGACGCCTGTGCTCTATCATCAGTGAAGGTCGGAAGAAATTGATTAGAAATAGCAGCGATTAAAGCATTAGGAGCATTGGCTTGCTGATTGTTGTCATGACTGTTGAAAATATGCTCCTTTGACTCTTCACTTAAGGATTCCCACCAATTATCCAGGATGCCTGTGAACCCTTTGGTGGTTTCTACAGCAGCGTCGTGAGGATTCCATCGATAGATAGTAATCAAGGACATCATATGACCATAGAAGATTTTGAGGATGTCTTTGATTGCTTGGGGAGTGGCACCATCAAGATTAAGAATGTAGCCAGGAAAAGATTTATGCTGCATACGGAAACGGAGCTCACCAGCTTCATCAAGAGTGCCATCAGTATACTGGCGTTGCTAGAATTCGCCCCGAATAAATTGAGCACCGGGGGAATCTTGATATGCTGTTTTTTTACCACGCCAGGTGGATGAAGAAGGGTCTTACTGCATAGGTTCAGGTTTAACACCATCATTCATGAATAGAGGAAGAGAAGCACGAGCTGCAGGAGGGGGAACAGGCCGAGGGGGAGGGGACAACCGAAGAGACAGAGGGAAGGGAAGGAGAAGATTCAGGAGAGGGATGTAACACAGCTGTGAGTTTGGAATCGAGCTTGGCGAGAGCTAACTGGAGATTATACAAGGCAAGACGGCAATCATCCAAACTTTCTTGGACCCGAAGATTATGGGCATTGCTCCAATTTAACTGCTGTTGCTCGATAGGAATATGAGAGGTAGGAACAGAAGAAGCAACAAGAGCATACGGAGCATGTACTAACTTACTAAGTCCATCGTCCATCGATTCTTGAAACCCAGAAGAGGATGGCCAATCGGTGGGCTGGAACATCATCGTGGGAATCCCATGGTTGGTAATAGCTTCAAAGTTGGAATGCGACTGAGGAGTATGATTGACGGCGGTGTCGGTTCGATACTGTAGACTAGTGTCAGCAAGATAGTGCTGGGCGGAACTAGTCGTTAACCAATCACGTACAGCATCGGCTCTTTGGGTGGAACTTTCAGGGATGCTAGCTGTCTCAGAAGCAGGAGTGCTGGCAATTGATATATGGGATGAAGCAGGGAAAGAGAAGCGCATGATCTTTTTAGAACGATCACCAGGGTGTCGGCGAACAAGAGCTTTGGAGGTGGAATCTTCAATTTGATAAGGGGCTTCTACTGCAGCCGCTTCATTGATAATATGCTGATAGTCCATTTCCCATTCAGTTGGCATTGGAAGGGCATCAAACGGGAAACGAGTGACTTCAGCATTGGTTGCACCATACAAAATACATTCATCAGAAGAATGAATGTTACGGGGGATGGGATTGATGGTCGACACAAGATAATTGATGCAACGAACATGAATGGCACAGTGTTCAGAGCGGGGTTTCATACTGAGACCTTTGACCTGGATCTAGAGACGTAAAGCAGTAGACAGGTGTGGATCAGTGAGGGACATCTTGAAATTCAGGTATACAACAGTATATATATAGGTTCTTTGTTGAGAGAACCATGTACAAGCCCTATACGAGCATCACGAATAGTGAGATGATGGGTATCCACAAGGCTGACCATACAAGTGGCATTTATGCCAGAACGGAAAAGTGGTTCGATAGCTAGGACAAAGCAACCGTAATGGATATATTGGTAGCTGGAGCATTTAAAGGTATCGATCTCAGCGTGTGTGAACAAAGGTAAGTAGACACCGGAAGCTCCCTCATTAGCTATATTGATACAAACCTCAGAGATCTTAATATGACATAAGGCCTTAAACTGGAAGCAGAGAATTTGTACACTTCTTGAGGGTTGATCAAAGGAAGGCTCCAAGAAGCCTTGGACTCAGAAATGTCAACAGAGGTGGAGGCAGAGCGAGGAGTGGAGAAACGGGAGGACATAGCACGGATAAGCTTGGCCATCTGGATGGACAGAAACAAAGTCACCAACACAGCGTAGAAAATATTACTATCTTAAAAACCCATGTCTCCACTATCATAACTCAATGTACCAACCTGACTACTACTCTTGAGTCCTTAGATTGCAAGGTTAGTACCCATCTTCTCTGCTGTACAGCTGACTTATAGCTCCACCAGCTGCCTTCTCTTTCCATGATTTTTTTAAGAGTCCTGCTCCTCCTGTGCATAATCCGATGAAAACCTGGCTAATCTCTGTTCTCCTCTGCCCTCCTTGTGTGCCTCCCTATTTCCTTATTGCTCTTGTCAATACAGGTTCCGGCTTCAATATTTGTAAATACCATGCTTTTGCCCTCCTACTGTTGGGAGCCTCTCACTGATGCAAACCAAATGCATGGCTCCACGTTGGGTGGTGGAGTTACCGCTTGTAAAAGGTTTGCCTCCAATATTTCCATTTCTTTGAATTCTCATCCCACAGAAATCAGTTTTTACCAACTTGAATCGCAAGGAATTGATCTTGTCATTGGGAATGATTTCTTAAATCGCCATCTCCCATTTGGTTTCTCCACGGACCAGATGGCCCTCACCATTGGTAATACCCTTGTTCAAATTCCTGCTAGAGAAAAGGTTCGCAAAGTCCTCAAGCCCTATGAAGAGGACTTGGAAATTGTAAATAAAACGACTCCTCTTTCTCTGTTCTGTCCAGCACCTGACCAATATATGGCATCTCCTACACAGTCGCCTCCTAATACAGTGGGTCGGTTCAGCCCTCCTCCGGATGCCCAACAACTGATGTCTCATACCGAACTCCAAGCTTTTGTGCAGGATCTCGTCCAGAAAGATACTCAGAAGGATCTCCGATGCCAAGCCCATATGCTCTTCCTCTATGAGAATCTTCAGCAAATGGGACAGCAACTGCTTACCCATTGTAGCAGTGACTCTCCATTAGCATTTAAGCACATTTTTCAGCATCAGATTGGTTTACCTCTCAAGGACGGCTCTAAACCGTATAAGGAAAGTCCTTATGGTTTTACACAGGAAGATCGCCAACTATGTAATACTGAGATAGCCGATCTTTTACAACAAGGACTTATCCAAGAATCTCGCTCTGAATGGGCTGCCACAGCGTTTTATGTCAATAAAGACTCCGAGCAAAAGCGCGGCAAAAAGAGGCTGGTAATCAATTATAAACCCTTGAACAAATGTTTACTCTCCGTGTCTTATCCTTTGCCCAATAAACAATATCTCATGCAAAAAATCAGTGGTGCCAAAATCTACTCCAAACTTGATCTAAAAGCAGGATTTTGCAAATTGGTCTTCTTCCTCAAGATTGGCATAAGACTGGCTTTGTCGTCAAGGGTTTTATGAATGGACAGTCCTACCTTTTGGCCTCAAGACTGCTACGGTAGAATTTCAGAAGTTCATGGATTCGATCTTCTCACCCTACCATGACTTCTGTCTTTTCTACATTGACGACATTCTCATATACAGTAAGGATTCTCATTTGCATCTCTCACACTTACAAATAATTCATGACTTGCTCTAGCAAAAAGGTCTAGTTTTGTCTCCTTCCAAAATCCAGATCGGGAAAACCTCCATTGACTTTCTTGGTGTACTCATTCACAATGGTGCTATCCAACTACAAGACCATGTGCTCAAGGCTCTACAAAGTTTTCCCTCCGAAATCCATACAAACAGCAACTCCAGCGCTTTCTTGGCTGTTAAATTATATTTCTCCTTTCTTGGCTGTTTAAATTATATTTCTCCTTTTTATCAACACCTTGCCAAAGATCGCTATCTTCTCCAACTATGTCTTCGCAAAGATGGACTGCCTTGGGGCCCTACTCAAACCCTAGCTCTTGCCAACATCAAGCAATAGATCGCCTGGCTATCTCCCCTCAACATCCCCTCTAAAGATGCTACCTTAATCATTGAAACCGATGCATCTGATCAGTTTTGGGGGGCCATACTCTTGGAATGCACACACTCAAACCAGGAAATTATATGTGCCTTCCGCTCCGGTATTTTTCAAGGTGCAGAACACAATTACCATTCGATCGAAAAGGAAATCCTGGCAATCAAAAAGGCTATCTAGAAACTCAAACTTTTCATCCTCAACAAGCCTTTTACTATCCGCATGGATAACCAAAATTTTTGGACTTTCTGCACCCGAAAAATTGATAAGCAAATTGGTCGTGGACGTCTAGCACGATGGCAAGAATTCTTTTCCATGTACGACTTCAACATCGAATGGAAAAAAGGCAGCACTAATGTCCTCCCAGATATGCTTTCTCATGAAGGTGCTCCTTATTGGGCCCAGCATCATGCTGGCTATTGTGCACCCTTGTAAAGGTGATTAGACACTGTCTGGGAAACCAGATAAGACCTTCACCTCCCCACAACCAACGGCGCCCTAGTATTGAAAAGGCGCTCTTGGCCTTGCAAACCACGACGCCCGTGGTATTCATTCCATAGTGGTTTCTTTCCCTCCTTTTGTGTATATAAGGCCATTCTCCCTTGCTCTTGAGGCACAGTCTTCCCAAGCTCTTCTTGTATACAAGCTCCCTGCAATATATTGAGTTTAGTTGCCTCCTTATGCCTTCTCTCGTCTTTTCTCTTTCCAAGCCAGGCTCTCCTCTTCATGTGTCTTATACTCTTATGTACGCTCCTTCTCTCTTGTTCCCTGGTTGTCGATCAGCGCCCCTAACGCCTTTCCCTCGTTACATCCTTTTTCTTGTTGTCTCCTCCCCTAACTTTCATTTCTCCATCCCATTTGGAATTGTGTTTGGAACTTCAAATACGTACTCTATGTAAGCTCTCCGCACGAAAAGAAGCCCCTGCTATTTGGTATCAGAGCCTTGTTTATGATCGTTGCTTTGGCTTGCAAAAAGTCTGTGACAGACTCCCCCTGTAAGGCCAGTGAAGTGCCGTTCGTGGTAGTAGTCTACTAGAGTGACGAAGCATTGCTGTGATCGTCCGCTTATCCCTCTTCCAATGGCTAAGCTCATTCGTGCTATGTCCGCCCGTTTCTCCTCTCCTCACTCTGCTTCCACCTCTGTTGAAATTTCTGATTCCAAGGCTTCTTGGAACTTACCCTTGATCAACCCTGAAGAAGTGTACAAATTTTCTGCCTTTCAGTTCAAAGCTTTACGTCATATTAAGATTTCTGAGGTTTGTATCAATATAGCTGATGAGGGTACCTCTGGTGTCTACTTACCCCTGTTCACTCCCTCTGAAATTGATACCTTCAAACGTTCTAGCTATCAATATATTCATTTTGGATGTTTTGTTCTCGCCATCGAACCCCTCTTCCGTTCCGGCATCAATGCTACGTGTATGGTCAGCCTTGTAGATACTCGTCATCTCTCTCTCCGTGATGCCCGTATAGGTCTTGTACATGGTTCCCTCAATAAGGAACCTGTATATACTGTCGTTTATCCCAACTTCAAAATGTCCCTTACTGATCCTCACCTGTCCACTGCCTTACGTCTTTATGTCCAGGTGAAAGGCCTCAGTATGAAACCTCGCTCGGAACACTGCGCCATTCATGTTCGTTGTGTCAACTATCTTGTGTCCGCAATCAATCCGATTCCACGCAACATTCATTCTTCTGATGAATGTATTTTGTATGGTGCTACTAATGCTGAAGTCACTCGTTTCCCTTTTGATGCCCTTCCAATGCCTACTAAATGGGAAATAGATTATCAGCATATCATTAATGAAGCTACTGCAGTTGAGGCCCCCCACTAGATGGAAGACTCTACTTCTAAAGCTCTTGTTCGTCGACGTTCTGGTGATCGATCCAAAAAAGTTATGCGCCTCTCTTTCCCTACTTCTTCCCATATCTCTATTGCCAGTACACCAGCCTCTGAGCCAGATCTTTCTTCTGACCTCTCTGCTCAAAAAAATGCTGCTGTCCGGGATTGGCTGACTACGAATGCTGCTCATTAGTAACCTTCCGACACCAATCTCCATTATCGGAACGAAGATGCTGTCAATCATGCTCCTCAATCTCATTCCAATTTTGAGGCAATTACCAGCCGTGGCGTTCCTATGATGATGTTCCAACCCACTGACTGGCCCTCTTCTTCCGGGTTTCAAATCTCTCTTGATGATGGCAGTAAGTCTGTTCATGCTCCGTACGCCTTAGTTGATCATTCTTTTCCTGCCTCCCAAATTCCTGTTGAACAGCAACATTTAAATTGGTGTAATGCACATAATCTCCGGGTCCAAGAGAGTTTGGATGATTGTCGTCTTGCCCTATATAATCTCCAATTAGCACTCGCCAAGCTTGATGCTAAGCTGACCTCTGTGTTGCAAGAACCCTTTGCATCTTCTTCTTCTTCCCTCTCTTCTGTTGTACCATATACCCTTCCACCCTCTTCTGCAGCTCCCCCTCATTTAAGCTTTAATCTATCTCCTACCTTTATGTTTCCCCTTGCTGAATATTTTGTTGACGTCGAAGTCACTGATGCCTTACCTTATGACGCCCCTCAATCTGCTGAATGGCTCGACCCAGCTCATCCCATTATTTGAGCTTTCCGATGGACTGAGCAAGATGAGCAAGCGAATGATCCCTCTACAGTCCGACCTCCAGTCCGACCTCCCCTTGGTGGTGTCATTCCTATTAATCCTGATCTGTTTTTTCCTACTCTTCCTTCTCCTGCCCCGAGACCTATTGGTATTGATCCCCTTGAGTCAGATGATTCTGATACCGATGAACCTGCACCCGGTCCTGTACCTGCTCCTCCTCCTGTCCCCCCTCCTGCAGCTCCTACTTCTTTACCTCTCTTTATGAATGATGGAGTCAAGCCTGAACCTATGCATGATGATCCCCCTGAGTCCTCTACCTGGCGCGGCAAGAAGACGGCCTATCAAGATTCACCTGGCACCCAATTCATACGTGGGGAATTTCAGCAACCTCAATATACAGATGGCTCATTGGATGAAGCCGGTGAACTTCCCTTTCGTATGCAGCATAAATCCTTCCCCGGGTACATACTTAATCTGGATGGGCCCACTCCTCAAGCCATTGAAGATATTTTGAAAATCTTCTATGGGCATATGATGTCTTTAGTGACTATCTACCGGTGGAACCCTCGTGATGCTACCATCGAAACGACAAAGGGCTTCACAGGTATTCTCGCCAACTGGTGGGAGTTTCTCAGTGACGAGTCAAAAGAGCAAATTTTCAATAGTCATGATGGCAACCAGCAAGCCAATGCTCCTGACGCTCTAATCACAGCTATTTCCAATCAGTTTCTACCAACGTTCACTGATGATCGGGCCCAGGCTTCAAATGAATTCTTTGCATTGAAACTGTGCAACCTCTTTCAACTCTCTACTTACAATGTGCATGTTCAACAACTGGTTTACCGTGCCGGCATCTTTGCAGATACTTTAGCCAAGCACCATTATCTCTTTAGTTTGCCACATCGGCTTGGCGAAGCAATCATGGCTCTCATTGAAGCGCAAGCCAAGATTGTCAATCTAGAAAATCGCCCTACATAAGTCCATAAGACAGTCGCTGATTTCACCTTTGCCAATTTGTTTCAACTCGTTCAGGTATATATTCGCAGGCAATGCACTGAATTCACCTTGAAACATAAATTGAAAGTAATCAGCTTGGTGTCTCTAGCTATTTGTCAACAGTTTCTCGAACCCCATGACTTCTGTCCTCCCTCCAACTCCTACTCCTCTGCACCTCGTCGCACATCCCGCAGATCCTTCCCGCAACGTTCTCGTTGCTCTTGTGGCATTACTTCTTTTCCCCGTCTCCGCAAAATCCGCTGGCGTCGTCGATATCCACGCCGTCCCCAAAGGTTCCTTCGTCACTGCAAATTCGCCTCTCCATCCTCCAAATCTGGCTGCTTCATCTGTGGAAAGAAAGGACACTTTGCCCGCGATTGCCCACAACAACCGAAGAATTCTCAACAATGGCAACTCAAAGGTTTTTTCTCCCTTGTCAATACCCCTGACAATTGGGAAGTGGTATCCCAAGGAATTACTGATGAATCGTTATATGAGTGTTCTGAATCTGACACTCTTGAGTGCTTTAGTTGTCAACTAAATCTCCCTGACTCCGAAGTTGCTGAGACTACCCTGTTCATGAACCAAGCCAGCAACTTCATTGACCTCCTTGCCTCCTCTGATACAGACTCTGATACTCCCACTGATATCTCTGATTTTCCTTTACCACCTTCCTCTCCTCCTACTTCTCATTCCGCTCGCTGTTTCCCCTTAAGCCCCAGCAGCCTCCTGCCTCTCCCTCTTCCTATACTGGTCCAGCTATCTTCACTCCCCCACATTTCGTGCATGATCCCCTAGTTTCTTTATCTCATGTCTTACCTCCTCCCTTCTGGAAAACTCCTGTTCATATGCTCTCCGTACCTTCTTCCTCCTCTCCTTCGTGTTCCACACAATTCCAGACTCTCCAAGAAAATATTACTATCTTAAAAACCCATGTCTCCACTATCATGACTCAATATACCCACCTGACTACTACTCTTGAGTCCTTAGATCGCAAGGTTAGTACCCATCTGCTCCGTTGTACAGCTGACTCTACAGCTCCACCAGCTGCCTTCTCTTTCCATGATTTTTTTAAGATTCCTGCTCCTCCTGTGCATAATCCGATGAAAACCTGGCTAATCTCTGTTCTCCTCCGCCCTCCTGGTGTGCCTCCCTATTCCCTTATTGCTCTTGTCGATACAGGCTCCGGCTTCAATATTTGTAAATACCATGCTTTGCTCTCCTACTGTTGGGAGCCTCTCACTGATGCAAACCAAATGCATGGCTCCACGATGGGTGGTGGAGTTATCGCCTGTAAAAGGTTTGCCCCCAATATTTCCATTTCTTTGAATTCTCATCCCACAGAAATTAGTTTTTACCAACTTGAATCACAAGGAATTGATCTTATCATTGGCAATGATTTCTTAAATTGCCATCTCCCATTTGGTTTCTCCACGGACCAGATGGCCCTCACCATTGGTAATACCCTTGTTCAAATTCCTGCGAGAGAAAAGGTTCGCAAAGTCCTCAAACCCTATGAAGAGGACTTGGAAATTGTAAATAAAACGACTCCTCTTTCTCCGTTCTGTCCAGCACCAGACCAATATATGGCTTCTCCTACACAGTCACCTCCTAATACAGTGGGTCAGTTCAGCCCTCCTCCGGATGCCCAACAACTGATGTATGATACTGAACTCCAAGCTTTTGTGCAGGATCTCGTCCAGAAAGATACTCAGAAGGATCTCTGACGCCAAGCCCATATGCTCTTCCTCTGTGAGAATCTTCAGCAAATGGAACAGCAACTGCTTACCCATTGTAGCAGTGACTCTCCATTAGCATTTAAGCACATTTTTCAGCATCAGATTGGTTTACCTCTCAAGGACGGCTCTAAACCGTACAAGGAAAGTCCTTATGGTTTTACACAGGAAGATCGCCAACTATGTAATACTGAGATAGCCGATCTTCTACAACAAGGACTTATCTGAGAATCTCGCTCTGAATGGGCTGCCGCAGCATTTTATGTCAATAAATACTCCGAGCAAAAGCGCGGCAAAAAGAGGCTGGTAATCAATTATAAACCCTTGAACAAATGTTTACTCTCCGTGTCTTATCCTTTGCCCAATAAAGAATATCTCATGCAAAAAATCAGTGGTGCCAAAATCTACTCCAAACTTGATCTAAAAGCAGGATTTTGGCAAATTGGTCTTCTTCCTCAAGATTGGCATAAGTCTGGCTTTGTCGTCCCTCAAGGGTTTTATGATTGGACAGTCCTACCTTTTGGCCTCAAGACTGCTCCGGTAGAATTTCTGAATTCATGGATTCGATCTTCTCACCCTACCATGACTTCTGTCTTGTCTACATCGACGACATTCTCATATACAGTAAGGATTCTCATTTGCATCTCCGACACTTACAAATAATTCATGACTTGCTCCAGCAAAAAGGTCTGGTTTTGTTTCCTTCCAAAATCCAGATCGGGAAAACCTGCATTGACTTTCTTGGTATACTCATCCACAATGGTGCTATCCAACTACAAGACCATGTCCTCAAGGCTCTACAAAGTTTTCCCTCCGAAATCCATGACAAACAGCAACTCCAACGCTTTCTTGGCTGTTTAAATTATATTTCTCCTTTTTATCAACACCTTGCCAAAGATCGCTATCTTCTCCAACTATGTCTTCGGAAAGATGGACCGCCTTGGGGCCCTAGCTCTTGCCAACATCAAGCAACAGATCGCCCGACTACCTCCCCTCAACATCCCCTCTAAAGATGCTACCTTAATCATTGAAACCGATGCATCTGATCAGTTTTGGGGGGCCATACTCTTGGAACGCACACACTCAAACCAGGAAATTATATGTGCCTTCCGCTCCGGTATTTTTCAAGGTGCAGAACGCAATTACCATTCGATTGAAAAGGAAATCCTCGCAGTCAAAAAGGCTATCCAGAAACTCAAACTTTTCATCCTCAACAAGCCTTTTACTGTCCGCACGGATAACCAAAATTTTCGGACTTTCTGCACCCGAAAAATTAATAAGCAAATTGGTCGTGGACGTCTAGCACGATGGCAAGAATTCTTTTCCATGTATGACTTGAACGTCGAATGGAAAAAAGGCAGCACTAATGTCCTCCCAGATATGCTTTCTCGTGAAGGTGCTTCTTATTGGGCCCAGCATCATGCTGGCTATTGTGCACCCTTGTAAAGGTGATTAGACACTGTCTGGGAAACCAGATAAGACCTTCACCTCCCCACAACCAACGGGGCCCCTGGTATTGAAAAGGTGCTCCTGGTCTTGCAAACCACGACGCCCCTGGTATTCATTCCATAGTGGTTTCTTTCCCTCCTTTTGTGTATATAAGGCCATTCTCCCTCACTCTTGAGGCAGAGTCTGCCCAAGCTCCTCTTGTATACAAGCTCCCTGCAATATATTGAGTTCAGCTATCTCCTTATGCCTTCTCTCGTCTTTTCTCTTTCCAAGCCAGGCTCTCCTCTCTGTGTGTCTTATACTCTTATGTACGCTCCTTCTCTCTTGTTCCCTGGTTGTCGATCAGCACCCCCAATGCCTTTCCCTCGTTAGATCCTTTTTCTTGTTGTCTCCTCCTGTGACTTTCATTTCTCCATCCCATTTGGAATTGTGTTTAGAACTTCAAATACATACTCTATCTAAGCTCTCCGCACAAAAAGAAGCCCCTGCTATTTGGTATCAGAGCAAAGGTAGGACTTTTCTCACCTGAACAATATCAAGCTTATCTGAATCAGATACCTTCTTCCTCTACCCCTTCCTATTTAACGCAATTTCACTCCCTTTTAGAAAATTTGACTGTCCTAAAAACCCATGTCTCTACTATTATGACTCAATGCATGAATCTGACAACTACTCTTGAGGCACTAGATCACAAACTCACAACTGAATGGGAAATGGACTATCAGCCATGATGGACCCCTTTGGTATCAGAGCCTCGTTCACGATCTTTGCGTTAGCTTGCGAAAAGTCTCTGACCGACTCCCCCTTTGAGGCCAGTGAAGTGCCGTTCATGGTTGAAGTCAACTAGAATGCCGAAGTAACGCTGTGTTGGTGACTTTGTTTCTGTCCATCCAGATGGCCAAGCTTATCCGTGCTATGTCCTCCCGTTTCTCCGCTCCTCGCTCTGCCTCCACCTCTGTTGACATTTCTGAGTCCAAGGCTTCTTGGAACCTTCCTTTGATCGACCCTGAAGAAGTGTACAAATTCATTGCCTTCCAGTTTAAGGCCTTACGTCATATTAAGATCTCTGAGGTTTGTATCAATATAGCTGATGAGGGAACTTCCGGTGTCTACTTACCTTCATTCACACCCGCTGAGATCGATACCTTTAAACGCTCTGGCTACCAATATATCCATTTCGGTTGCTTTGTCCTAGCTATCGAACCGCTTTTCCGTTCTAGCGTAAATGCCACTTGTATGGTCAGCCTTGTGGATACCCGTCATCTCACTATTCATGATGCTCGTATAGGGCTTGTACATGGTTCTCTCAACAAAGAACCTGTATATAATCTTGTATACCCGAATTTCAAGATGTCCCTCACTGATCCACACCTGTACGGCTTTAGGTCTCTATGTCCAGGTCAAAGGTCTCAGTATGAAACCCCACTCCAAACACTGTGCCATTCATGTTCGTTGTGTCAATTATCTTGTGTCGACCATCAATCCCATCCCCCGTAACATTCATTCTTCTGATGAATGTATTTTGTATGGTGCAACCAATGCTTAAGTCACTCATTTCCCATTTGATGCCCTTCCACCAATGCCAACTGAATGGGAAATGGACTGTCAACATATTATCAATGAAGCGGCTATAGTAGAAGCCCCTTATCAAATTCAAGATTCCAGAGTGTCGACGAACAAGAGCTTTGGAGGTGGTGATTATTCTAAAAAGGTCATGCGCTTCTCTTTCCCTGCTTCATCCCATATATCAATTGCCAGCACTCCTGCTTCTGAGACAGCTAGCATCCCTGAAAGTTCCACCCAAAGAGCCGCTGCTGTATGTGATTGGTTAACGACTAGTTCCGCCTAGCACTATCCTGCTGACACTAGTCTACAGTATCGAACCAACACCGCCGTCAATCATACTCCTCTGTCGCATTCCAACTTTGAAGCTATTACCAACCATGGGATTCCCATGATGATGTTCCAGCCCACCGATTGGCCATCCTCTTCCGGGTTTCAAGAATCGATGGACGATGGACTTAGTAAGTTAGTACATGCTCCGTATGCTCTTGTTGCTTCTTCTGTTCCTACCTCTCATATTCCTATCGAGCAACAGCAGTTAAATTGGAGCAATGCCCATAATCTTCGGGTCCAAGAAAGTTTGGATGATTGCCGTCTTGCCTTGTATAATCTCCAGTTAGCTCTCGCCAAGCTCGATTCCAAACTCACAGCTGTGTTACATCCCTCTCCTGAATCTTCTCCTTTCCTTCCCTCTGTCTCTTCGGTTGTCCCCTATACTCTTCCCGCTTCCTCTGCTGCTCCTCCCCAAATCAGTTTTAATCTCTCTCCTACATGGATGTTTCCTCCTTCGGAATACTTTGTTGATGTGGAAGTCACTGATGAGTTACCCTATGATGCTCCACAAGCAGCTGAATGGCTCGACCCTGCTCATCCAATCATTCGAGCTTTCTGATGGCTTGAGCAAGATGAACAGGCACAGGATCCTACCCTTACTCGACCTCCCCTTGGTGGTGTTATTCCCCTCAATCTTGACTTGTTTTTTCCTACTCTTCCTTCTCCTTCCCCTGGACCTATTGGTATTGATCCCCATGATTCAGATGATTCTGACACTGAGGGACCTTTAATGCCTCTCCCTCCTCCTCGGCCTGTCCCCCCTCCTGCAGCTCCTGCTTCTCTTCCTCTGTTCATGAATGATGGTGTTAAACCTGAACCTATGCAGGAAGACCCTTCTTCATCCATCTAGCATGGTAAAAAAACGGCATATCAAGATTCCCCCGGTGCTCAATTTATTCGAGGCGAATTCCAGCAACCCCACTATACTGATGATGGCACTCTTGATGAAGCTGGTGAGCTCCATTTCCGTATGCAGCATAAATCTTTTCCTGGCTACATTCTTAATCTTGATGGTGCCACTCCCCAAGCAATCAAAGACATCCTCAAAATCTTCTATGGTCATATGATGTCCTTGATTACTATCTATCAGTGGAATCCTCGCGACGCTGCTGTAGAAACCACCAAAGGGTTCACACGCATCCTGGCTAATTGGTGGGAATTCTTAAGTGAAGAGTCAAAGGAGCATATTTTCAATAGTCATGACAGCAATCAGCAAGCCAATGCTCCTGATGCTTTAATCGCTGCTATTTCCAATCAATTTCTTCCGACCTTCACTGATGATAGAGCACAGGCGTCAAATGAGTTCTTTGCCTTGAAACTGTGTGACTTGTTTCAACTTTCTGCCTACAATGCCCATGCTCAACAATTGGTCTACTACGCCGGCATTTTTGCAGATACATCAGAAAGCGCCATTATTTATTTAGTCTGCCCCATCGCCTTGGTGAAGCAGTTATGGCCCTGATTGAGGCCCAAACCAAGATTGTCAATTTGGACAATCAGCCTACAGAAGTTCATAAAACAGTTGCTGATTTTACTTTTGCCAACTTGTTCCAACTCGTTCAGGTTTATACTCGAAGGCAATGTACCGAATTCATGCTGAAACACAAATTAAAAGAAATTAGCTTGGTATCTCCTGCTATCTTTCAGCAGTTCCTTGGACACCATGACTTCTGTCCTCCCTCTAGTTCTTATTCTTCTGCTCCTCGCCGCTCATCCTACAGAGATCCCCAAAAGCATTCCCACTGCTCTTGTGGTAGTACAGCTTCTCCTCGCCTCTGGAAGCTTCGCTGGCACCGTCGTTATCCACGCCGCCCTCAGTGTTTCCTTCGTCGCCGCAAATTTACATGTTCTTCCACCTCTAAATCTGGTTGCTTCATCTGCGGTAAAAAAGGCCACTTTGCTCGTGACTGCCCCCAACAACCCAAGAATTCGCAACAAAGGTAGCTCAAAGGTTTCTTCTCTCTTGTTAATACCCCTGATCAATGGGAAGTTGTGTCCCAAGGAATTACGGATGAATCTCTTTATGAGTGCTCTGAATCAGATACTCCTGAATGTTTTAGTTGCCAATTGCAGCTTCCTGATTTAGATGATACTCCCCTTTTCATGAACCACCCTCACAACTTCATTGATCTCCTTGCCTCTGACTTCGATTCAGATACACCCACAGATATTGATGATTTTCCTTTACCCCCTTCTCCTCCAGTTTCTCACTCTCGGCCATCCCCTATTGTCCCTAAACACCAGCCTCCTCTTATTCTTCCTTCTTCTTATGCAGGTCCTGCTGTGTTTACTCCCCAGCATTTTGTACATGATCTTCTTGTTTCTCTTCCTCATGTTTTACCTCCTCCCTTCAGGAAGACTCTGGTCCATACGCTCTCAGTACCTTCTTCCTCTACCCCTTCCTGTTCAATGCAATTTCACTCCCTTTTAGAAAATTTGACTGCCCTAAAAACCCATGTCTCTACTATTATGACTCAATGCACGAATCTGACAACTACTCTTGAGGCACTAGATCACAAAGTTACTAACCATCTACACCAATGTACCGCTGTCTCTAATCCCCCACCTTCTGCTTTCTCTTTTCATGACTTCTTCACGACTCCTGCTCCTCTTGTTCATAATCCCATGAAAACCTGGCTCTGATACCAAAAGGACAAGATGTTCTCTGCACTCTGAACTCCTAGATGGAGTATGTATTTTCAGCACCGAACACAATTCCAAAAGGAATCGAGAACTGAAAATCAGCAGACGAGATGATAAGGAAGAGGATGTAACGAGGGAAAGGAGAGCGAGGGAATGATCGACAACCAGAAGAAGTCAGTGAAGGAGCAAAGATAAGAGTATAAGAGATACGAAGAGGAGAGCTTGGCTTGGAAAGAGAAAAGACAAGAGAAGGCATAGAAGGAAGTTTACAAGAA
The DNA here is from genome assembly GCF_047967505.1 of Dipteris shenzhenensis. Lineage (NCBI taxonomy): Eukaryota > Viridiplantae > Streptophyta > Polypodiopsida > Gleicheniales > Dipteridaceae > Dipteris > Dipteris shenzhenensis. The sequence goes on along the minus strand of NC_141617.1, from coordinate 276,794 downwards.
GGCAAGAGGGCCAGATGTTATTACAAGAGAGCAAGGGAGCTTGTATACAAGAGGAGCGTGGGCAGACTCTGCCTTAGGAATGAGGTAGGATGGCCTTTTATACACAAGAGGGAGGAGCAAAACCTGGTCGCAAAAGAATACCAGAGGCACCGTGGGTTTGGAAAACCAGGGGAAAACCAGGGGCGCTCATGGTTTTGGGAGGTGAAGGTCTTATCTGGTTTCCCAGACAGTGTCTAATCACCGTAACAGGGGTATACAATAACCCGCATGGAGCTGGGCCCAGTAGAGAGCACCTTCGTGAGAAAGCATATCAGGGAGTACATTGGTGCTACCTTTTTTCCATTCGACTGTAAAGTCGTACATGGAAAAGAACTCTTGCCATCGTGCTAGTCGACCACGCCCAATTTGCTTATCAATTTTCCGAGTGCAAAAAGTTCGAAAATTTTGATTATCAGTGCGGACAGTAAAAGGCTTGTTGAGGATGAATAGTTCAAGTTTCTGAATAGCCTTTTTTACAGCCAAGATTTCTTTTTCGATGGAGTGATAGTTGCGTTTGGCATCTTGAAAGATACGAGAACGGAAGGCACAGAGGATTTCCTGATTGGCTGAAGTCCATTCCAAGAGAATAGCACCCCAAAATTGATCGGATGCATCTCTTTCAATAATCAAAGTAGCATCTTGAGATGGAATCTTAAGTGGGGGTAATTGGGCAATTTGTTGTTTGATATTGGCAAGGGCTTGTGTTTGGGCAGGTCCCCAAGTTGGACCATCCTTACGGACACAAACCTGGAGTAGATAATGATCTTTGGCAAGATGTTGGTAAAAAGGGGAAATATAATTTAAGCAGCCAAGGAAACGTTGGAGTTGTTGCTTATCATGGATCTCTGAAGGAAAACTTTGAAGGGCCTTGAGGACATGGTCTTGTAATTGTATAGCACCGTTGTGGATAAGCACTCCAAGAAAATCAATAGAGATTTTTTTAATTTGGATTTTGGAGGGAGATAAGACCAACCCCTTTTTCTGGAGCAGATCATGAATGATCTGGAGATGCCAGAGATGAAGATGAGAATCCTTGCTGTAAATCAGGATGTCGTCAATATAAACAAGGCAGAAGTCATGGAAAGGGGAAAATTTGAATCGATGAACTTCTGAAATTCAACTGGAGCCGTCTTGAGGCCAAATGGGAGGACTGTCCATTCATAAAACCCTCAAGGAACCACGAATCCAGTTTTATGCCAATCCTGGGGGAGAAGACCAATCTGCCAAAATCCAGCTTTTAGATCTAGTTTGGAATAGATCTTGGCTCCACTAATCTTCTGCATTAGATATTCCTTATTGGGTAATGGATATGACACCGAGAGTAAACACTTATTCAAGGGTTTATAGTTGATGACGAGCCTCTTTTTGCCGTGCTTTTGCTCAGAAGGTTTATTGACATAGAAAGCTACTACGGCCCATTCAGAACGAAATTCTCTGATCAGTCCTTGTCGGAGAAGATCGGCGATCTCATCAATACAGAGTTTGTGATCTTCCTGTGTAAAGTCGTATGGACTTTCTTTGTAGGGCTTCGATCCTTCCTTGATGGGTAACCCAATCTCATGCTGAAAAATATGCTTAAATGCGAGAGGAGAATCGCTGCTACAATGTGTCAAGAATTGTTGTTCCATTTGCTGCAGATTTTTGCACAGGAAAAGCATATGAGCTTGACGGCGTAGATCTTTTTGGGTATCTTTATGCACAAGATCTTGCACATAAGCTTGGAGCTCGATGTCAGACATCAAGTGTTGGGTATCAGGTGGAAGACTGAATTGACCAGCTGCATTCGGAGGTGAGGGTGTTGGAGAAGCCTTATATTGTTCATGTGCTGGACAGAAAGGGGAAAGAGGAGAAGCTTTATTTACAATTTCCAAATCTTCATCATATGGCTTAAGAACCTTGCGGACCTTTTCACGAGCAGGAAGTTGCACTAAAATATTATCAATAGTGAGGGCCATCTGGTCCGTGGAGAAGCCAAAAGGAAGGTGGCGGTTTAAGAAATCATTACCAATCACAAGATCAATACCTTGGGATTCGAGTTGGTAAAAACTGATTTCTGTAGGATGAGAATCTAAAGAAATAGAAATGTTGGGCGCAAACCTCTTACAAGCAATGACTCCGCCTCCCATGGTGGAACCATGCATCTGGTTTGCATCGGTGAGCGGTTCCCAACAATAAGCAGGCAAGGCATGGTATTTGCAAATGTTAAACCCAGAGCCAGTATCTACAAGGGCAAAAAGAGAGTAAGGAGGCACTCCGGGAGGTCGAAGAAGAACTGAAATGAGCCGAGAATGAGCCAGGTTTTCCAATCGCAGTTTGATGTGGAAGTCACTGATGAGTTACCCTATGATGCTCCACAAGCAGCTGAATGGCTCGACCCTGCTCATCCAATCATTCGAGCTTTCTGATGGACTGAGCAAGATGAACAGGCACAGGATCCTACCCTTACTCGACCTCCCCTTGGTGGTGTTATTCCCCTCAATCCTGACCTATTTTTCCCACTCTTCCTTCTCCTGCCCGTGGACCTAATTGTATTGATCCCCATGATTCAGATGATTCTGACACTGAGGAACCTTTCATGCCTCTCCCTCCTCCTCGGCCTGTCCCCCCTCCTGTAGCTCCTGCTTCTCTTCCTCTGTTCATGAATGATGGTGTTAAACCGGAACCTATGCAGGAAGACCCTTCTTCATCCACCTGGCATGGTAAAAAAACGGCATATCAAGATTCCCCCGGTGCTCAATTTATTTGAGGCGAATTCCAGCAACCCCACTATACTGATGGCACTCTTGATGAAGCTGGTGAGCTCCGTTTCCGTATGCAGCATAAATCTTTTCCTGGCTACATTCTTAATCTTGATGGTGCCACTCCCCAAGCAATCAAAGACATCCTCAAAATCTTCTATGGTCATATGATGTCCTTGACTACTATCTATCGGTGGAATCCTCGCGACGCTACTGTAGAAACCACCAAAGGGTTCACAGGCATCCTGGCTAATTGGTGGGAATTCTTAAGTGAAGAGTCAAAGGAGTATATTTTCAATAGTCATGACAGCAATCAGCAAGCCGATGCTCCTGATGCTTTAATCGCTGCTATTTCCAATCAATTTCTTTCGACCTTCACTGATGATAGAGCACCGGCATCAAATGAGTTCTTTGCCTTGAAACTGTGCGACTTGTTTCAACTTTCTGCCTACAATGCCCATGCTCAACAATTGGTCTACCGCGCCGGCATTTTTGCAGATACGTCAGCAAAGTGCCATTATTTATTTAGTCTGCCCCATCGCCTTGGTGAAGCAGTTATGGCCCTGATTGAGGCCCAAACCAAGATTGTCAATTTGGACAATCAGCCTACAGAAGGTCATAAAGCAGTTGCTGATTTTACTTTTGCCAACCTGTTCCAACTCGTTCAGGTCTATATTCGAAGGCAATGTACCGAATTCATGCTGAAACACAAATTAAAAGAAATCAGCTTGGTATCTCCCGCTATCTGTTAGCAGTTCCTTGGACACCATGACTTCTGTCCTCCCTCTAGTTCTTATTCTTTTGCTCCTCGCCGCTCAACCTAGAGAGCTCCCCAAAAGCATTCTCGCTGCTCTTGTGGTAGTACAGCTTTTCCTCGCCTCCGCAAGCTTTGCTGGCGCCGCCGTTATCCACGCTGCCCTCAGCGTTTCCTCCGTCACTGCAAATTTACCTCTTCTTCCACCTCTAAATCTAGTTGCTTCATCTGCGGTAAAAAAGGCCACTTTGCTCGTGACTGCCCCCAACAACCCAAGAATTTGCAACAAAGGCAGCTCAAAGGTTTCTTCTCTCTTGTTAATACCCCTGATCAATGGGAAGTTGTGTCCCAAGGAATTACGGATGAATCTCTTTATGAGTGCTCTGAATCAGATACTCCTGAACGTTTTAGTTGCCAATTGTAGCTTCCTGATTTAGATGATACTCCCCTTTTCATGAACCACCCTCACAACTTCATTGATCTCCTTGCCTCTGATTACGATTCAGATACACCCACAGATATTGATGATTCCCCTTTACCCCCTTCTCCTCTAGTTTCTCACTCTCGGCCATCCCCTGTTATCCCTAAACACCAGTCTCCTCCTATTCTTCCTTCTTCTTATGCGGGTCCTGCTATGTTTACTCCCCCGCATTTTGTACATGATCCTCTTGTTTCTCTTCCTCATGTTTTACCTCCTCCCTTCTGGAAGACTCCGGTCCATACGCTCTCAGTACCTTCTTCCTCTACCCCTTCCTGTTCAACGCAATTTCACTCCCTTTTAGAAAATTTGACTGCCCTAAAAACCCATGTCTCTACTATTATGACTCAATGCACGAATCAGACAAGTACTCTTGAGGCACTAGATCACAAAGTTACTAACCATCTACACCAATGTACCGCTGTCTCTAATCCCCCACCTTCTGCTTTCTCTTTTCATGACTTCTTCACGACTCCTGCTCCTCCTGTTCATGATCCCATGAAAACCTAGCTCATTTCAGTTCTTCTTCGACCCCCCAGAGTGCCGCCTTACTCTTTTATTGCCCTTGTAGATACTGGCTCTAGGTTTAACATTTGCAAATACCATGCCTTGCCCGCTTATTATTGGGAACCGCTCACCGATGCAAACCAAATGCATGGTTCCACCATGGGAGGCGGAGTAATTGCTTGTAAGAGGTTTGCGCCCAACATTTCTATTTCTTTAAATTCTCATCCTACAGAAATCAGTTTTTACCAACTTGAATCCCAAGGTATTGATCTTGTGATTGGTAATGATTTCTTAATCTGCCACCTTCCTTTTGGCTTCTCCACGGACCAGATGGCCCTCACTATTGATAATATTTTAGTGCAACTTCCTGCTCGTGAAAAGGTCCGCAAGGTTCTTAAGCCATATGATGAAGATTTGGAAATTGTAAATAAAGCTTCTCCTCTTTCCCCTTTTAGTCCAGCACATGAACAATATCAGGCTTCTCCAACACCCTCACCTCCGAATGCAGCTGGTCAATTCAGTCTTCCACCTGATACCCAACAGTTGATGTCTGACACCGAGCTCCAAGCTTATGTGCAAGATCTTGTGCATAAAGATACTCAAAAAGATCTACGCCGTCAAGCTCATATGCTTTTCCTGTGCGAAAATCTGCAGCAAATGGAACAACAATTCTTGACACATTGTAGCAGTAATTCTCCTCTCGCATTTAAGCATATTTTTCAGCATCATATTGGGTTACCCATCAAGGAAGGATCGAAGCCCCTACAAAGAAAGTCCATACGGCTTCACACATGAAGATCGCAAACTCTGTAATGATGAGATCGCCGATCTTCTCCGACAAGGACTGATCAGAGAATCCCATTGTGATTGGGCCGCAGCAGCTTTCTATGTCAATAAGTATTCTGAGCAAAGGCGCGGCAAAAAGAGGCTCGTCATCAACTATAAACCCTTGAATAAGTGTTTACTCTCGGTGTCATATCCGTTACCCAACAAGGAATATCTAATGCAGAAGATTAGTGGAGCCAAGATCTATACCAAACTAGATCTAAAAGCTGGATTCTGGCAGATTGGTCTTCTCCCCTAGGATTGGCATAAAACTGGATTCGTGGTTCCTCAAGGGTTTTATGAATGGACAGTCCTCCCATTTGGCCTCAAGACGGCTCCAGTCGAATTTCAGAAGTTCATAAATTCAATTTTTTCCCCTTTCCATGACTTCTGCCTTGTTTATATTGACGACATCCTGATTTACAGCAGGGATTCTCATCTTCATCTCCGGCATCTCCAGATCATTCATGATCTGCTCCAGAAAAAAGGGTTGGCCTTATCTCCCTCCAAAATCCAAATTGGAAAAACCTCTATTGATTTTCTTGGAGTGCTTATCCACAACGGTGCTATACAATTGCAAGACCATGTCCTCAAGGACCTCCAAAGTTTTCCTTCAGAGATCCATGATAAGCAACAACTCCAACGTTTCCTTGGCTGCTTAAATTATATTTCCCCTTTTTACCAACATCTTGCCAAAGATCGTTATCTACTCTAGGTTTGTCTCCGTAAGGATGGTCCACCTTGGGGACGTGCCCAAACACAAGCCCTTGCCAATATCAAACAACAAATTGCCCAATTACCCCCACTCAATATTCCATCTCAAGATGCTACTTTGATTATTGAAACAGATGCATCCGATCAGTTTTGGGGTGCTATTCTCTTGGAACGGACTTCAACCAATCAGGAAATCCTCTGTGCCTTCCATTCTGGTATCTTTCAAGGTGCCGAACGCAACTATCACTCCATCAAAAAAGAAATCTTGGCTGTAAAAAAGGCTAATATCCAGAAAATTGAACTATTCATCCTCAACAAGCCTTTTACTGTCCGCACTGATAATCAAAATTTCCGAACTTTCTGCACTCGGAAAATTGATAAGCAAATTGGGCGTGGTCGACTAGCACGATGGCAAGAGTTCTTTTCCATGTACGACTTTACTGTCGAATGGAAAAAAGGTAGCACCAATGTACTCCCTGATATGCTTTCTCGCGAAGGTGCTCCCTACTGGGCCCAGCACCATGCGGGCGACTGTATACCCCTGTTACGGTGATTAGACACTGTCTGGGAAACCAGATAAGACCTTCACCTCCCAAAACCATGAGCGCCCCTAGTTTTCCCTTGGTTTTCCAAACCCACGGCGCCTCTGGTAATCTTTTGTGATGAGGTTTTGCTCCTCCCTCTTGTGTATAAAAGGCCATCCTACCTCCTTCCTAAGGCAGATTCTGCTCACACTCCTCTTGTATACAAGCTCCCTTTCTCTCTTGTAATACATCTGGCCCTCTTGCCTTCTTGTAAACTTCCTTCTATGCCTTCTCTTGTCTTTTCTCTTTCCAAGCCAAGCTCTCCTCTTCGTATCTCTTATACTCTTATGTATGCTCCTTCACTGACTTCTTCTGGTTGTCGATCATTCCCTCGCTCTCCTTTTCCTCGTTACATCCTCTTCCTTATCATCTCGTCCGCTGATTTTCAGTTCTCCATTCCTTTTGGAATTGTGTTCGGTGCTGAAAATACATACTCCATCTAGGAGTTCAGAGTGCAGAGAACGTCTTGTCCTTTTGGTATCAGAGCCTCGTTCACGATATTTGCGTTAGCTTGCGAAAAGTCTCTGACCGCGACTCCCCCTTTGAGGCCAGTGAAGTGCCGTTTGTGGTTGAAGTCAACTAGAGTGGCGAAATAACGTTGTGTTGCTGACTTTGTTTTTGTCCATATTGATACAAACCTCAGAGATCTTAATATGACGTAAGGCCTTAAACTGGAAGGCAGAGAATTTGTACACTTCTTCAGGGTCGATCAAAGGAAGGTTCCAAGAAGCCTTGGACTCAGAAATGTCAACAGAGGTGGAGGCAGAGCGAGGAGCGGAGAAACGGGAGGACATAGCAATTGATTACCAGCCTCTTTTTGCCGCGCTTTTGCTCGGAGTGTTTATTGACATAAAACGCTGCGGCAGCCCATTCAAAGCGAGATTCTCGGATAAGTCCTTATTGTAGAAGATCGGCTAGCTCAGTATTACATAGTTGGCGATCTTCCTGTGTAAAACCATAAGGACTTTCCTTGTATGGTTTAGATCCGTCCTTGAGAGGTAAACCAATCTGATGCTGAAAAATGTGCTTAAATGCTAATGGAGAGTCACTGCTACAATGGATAAGCAGTTGTTGTTCCATTTGCTGAAGATTCTCACAGAGGAAGAGCATATGGGCTTGGCGTCGGAGATCCTTCTGAGTATCTTTTTGGACGAGATCCTGCACAAAAGCTTGGAGTTCAGTATCAGACATCAGTTGTTGGGCATCCGGAGGAGGGCTGAACTGACCCACTGTATTAGGAGGCGACTGTGTAGGAGAAGCCATATATTGGTCAGGTGCTGGACAGAACGGAGAAAGAGGAGTCGTTTTATTTACAATTTCCAAGTCCTCTTCATAGGGCTTGAGGACTTTGCGAACCTTTTCTCTAGCAGGAATTTGAACAAGGGTATTACCAATTGTGAGGGCCATCTGGTCCGTCGAGAAACCAAATGGGAGATGGCGATTTAAGAAATCATTCCCAATGACAAGATCAATTCCTTGCGATTTAAGTTGGTAAAAACTCATTTCTGTGGGATGAGAATTCAAAGAAATGGAAATATTGGGGGCAAACCTTTTACAGGCAATAACTCCACCACCCATCGTGGAGCCATGCATTTGGTTTGCATCAGTGACAGGCTCCCAATAGTAGGAGGGCAAAGCATGGTATTTACAAATATTGAAGCCGGAGCCTGTATCGACAAGAGCAATAAGGGAATAGGGAGGCACACCAGGAGGGCGGAGGAGAACAGAGATTAGCCAGGTTTCATCGGATTATGCACAGGAGGAGCAGCAGTCTTCAAATAATCATGGAAAGAGAAGGGAGCTGGTGGAGCTATAGAGTCAGCTGTACAGCGGAGCAGATGGGTACTAACCTTGCGATCTAAGGCCTCAAGAGTAGTAGTCAGGTTGGTACATTGAGTTATGATAGTGGAGACATGGGTTTTTAAGATAGTAATATTTTCTTGGAGAGTCTGGAATTGTGTGGAACAAGAAGGAGAGGAGGAAGAAGGTACCGAGAGCATATGAATAGGAGTTTTCCAGAAGGGAGGAGGTAAGACATGAGGAAGAGAAACTAGGGGATCATGCATGAAATATGGGGGAGTGAAGATAGCTGGACCAGTATAGGAAGAGGGAGAGGCAGGAGGCTGCTCGGGCTTAAGGGAAAACAGAGTAGGAGCGGAAGGAGAAGTAGGAGGAGAGGAAGGTGGTAAAGGAAAATCAGAGATATCAGTGGGTGTATCAGAGTCTATATCAGAGGAGGCAAGGAGGTCAATGAAGTTGCTGGCTTGGTTCATGAACAGGGGAGTCTCAGCAACTTCGGAGTCAAGGAGATTTAGTTGACAACTAAAGCACTAAGGAGTGTCAGATTCAGAACACTCATATAACGATTCATCAGTAATTCCTTGGGATACCACTTCCCAATTGTCAGGGGTATTGACAAGGGAGAAAAAACCTTTGAGTTGCCGTTGTTGAGAATTCTTCGGTTGTTGTGGGCAATCGCAGGCAAAGTGTCCTTTCTTTCCACGGATGAAGCAGCCAGATTTGGAGGATGGAGAGGCAAATTTGCGGCAACGAAGGAACCTTTGGGGACGGCGTGGATATCGACGACGCCAGTGGATTTTACAGAGACGGGGAAAAGAAGTACTGCCATAAGAGCAACGAGAACATTGCGGGAAGGATCTACGGGATGTGAGACGAGGCGCAGAGGAGTAGGAGCTGGAGGGAGGACAGAAGTCATGGTGTCCGAGAAACTGTTGACAAATAGCTGGAGACACCAAGCTGATTTCTTTCAATCTATGTTTCAAGGTGAATTCAGTGCATTGCCTACGAATATATACCTGAACGAGTTGAAACAAATTGGCAAAGGTGAAATCAGCGACTGTCTTATGGACTTCTATAGGGCGATTGTCTAGATTGACAATCTTGGTCTGCGCTTCAATGAGAGCCATGATTGCTTCGCCAAGCCAATGTGACAAACTAAAGAGATAATGGCGCTTGGCTGAACTATCTGCAAAGATGCCGGCGCGGTAAACCAGTTGTTGAACATGCGCATTGTAAGTAGAGAGTTGAAAGAGGTCGCACAGTTTCCACGCTCTTTCAAGAGTCTCTTAGATAGGCAAAACGTCTTCAAAAGCCCTTCCAAAGTATTGAAAATTTGCTCTTTTGACTCGTCACTGAGAAACTCCCACCAGTTGGCGAGAATACCTATGAAGCCCTTTGTGGTTTCGACGGCAGCATCACGAGGGTTCCACTGGTAGATAGTCACTAAAGACATCATATGCCCATAGAAGATTTTCAAAATATCTTTAATGACTTGAGGAGTGGCCCCATCTAGATTAAGTATGTACTCCGGGAAGGATTTATGCTGCATGCGAAAGTGAAGTTCACCGGCTTCATCCAACGAGCCATTTGTATATTGGGGTTGCTGAAATTTCCCACGTATGAATTGGGCGCCAGGTGAATCTTGATAGGCCGTCTTCTTGCCGCGCCAGGTAGAGGACTCAGGGGGATCATCATGCATAGGTTCAGGCTTGACTCCATCATTCATAAAGAGAGGTAAAAAAGTAGGAGCTACAGGAGGGGGGACAGGAGGAGGAGCAGGTACAGGACCGGGTGCAGGTTCCCAATTTGCTTATCAATTTTTCGAGTGCAGAAAGTTCGGAAATTTTGATTATCAGTGCGGACAGTAAAAGGCTTGTTGAGGATAAATAGTTCAAGTTTCTGGATAGCCTTTTTTACAGCCAAGATTTCTTTTTTGATGGAGTGATAGTGGCGTTCGGCACCTTGAAAGATACCAGAACAGAAGGCACAGAGAATTTCCTGATTGGCTGAAGTCCATTCCAAGAGAATAGCACCCCAAAACTGATCGGATGCATCTGTTTCAATAATCAAAGTAGCATCTTGAGATGGAATATTGAGTGGGGGTAATTGGGCAATTTGTTATTTGATATTGGCAAGGGCTTGTGTTTGGGCAGGTCCCCAAGGTGGACCATCCTTACAGAGACAAACCTGGAGTAGATAACGATCTTTGGCAAGATGTTGGTAAAAAGGGGAAATATAATTTAAGCAGCCAATGAAACGTTGGAGTTGTTGTGTGTCATGGATCTCTGAAGGAAAACTTTGGAGGGCCTTGAGGACATGGTCTTGCAATTCTATAGCACTCCAAGAAAATCAATAGAGGTTTTTCCAATTTGGATTTTGGAGGGAGATAAAACCAACTCCTTTTTCTGGAGCAGATCATGAATGATCTGGAGATGCCGGAGATGAAGATGAGAATCCCTGCTGTAAATCAAGATGTTGTCAATATAAACAAGTCAGAAGTCATGGAAATGGGGAAAATTTGAATCCATGAACTTCTGAAATTCGACTGGAGCCGTCTTGAGGCCAAATGGGAGGACTGTCCATTCATAAAACCCTTGAGGAACCACGAATCCAGTTTTATGCCAATCCTGGGGGAGAAGACCAATCTGCCAGAATCCAGCTTTTAGATCTAGTTTGGAATAGATCTTGGCTCCACTAATCTTCCGCATTAGATATTCCTTGTTGGGTAACGGATATGACACTGAGAGTAAAAACTTATTCAAGGGTTTATAGTTGATGACGAGCCTCTTTTTGCCGCGCTTTTGCTCAGAATGTTTATTGACATAGAAAGCTACTGCGGCCCATTCAGAACGGGATTCTCTGATCAGTCCTTGTCGGAGAAGATCGGCGATCTCATCATTACAGAGTTTGCGATCTTCCTGTGTGAAGCCGTATGGACTTTCTTTGTAGGGCGTCGATCCTTCCTTGATAGGTAACCCAATCTGATGCTGAAAAATATGCTTAAATACGAGAGGAGAATCGCTGCTACAATGTGTCAAGAATTGTTGTTCCATTTGCTGCAGATTTTCGCACAGGAAAAGCATATGAGCTTGACGGCGTAGATCTTTTTGAGTATCTTTATGCACAAGATCTTGCACATAATCTTGGAGCTCGGCATCAGACATCAACTGTTGGGTATCAGGTGGAGGACTGAATTGACCAGCTGCATTTGGAGGTGAGGGTGTTGGAGAAGCCTGATATTGTTCAGGTGCTGGACAGAAAGGGGAAAGAGGAGAAGCTTTATTTACAATTTCCAAATCTTCATCATATGGCTTAAGAACCTTGCAGACCTTTTCACGAGCAAGAAGTTGCACTAAAATATTATCAATAGTGAGGGCCATCTAGTCCGTGGAGAAGCCAAAAGGAAGGTGGCGGTTTAAGAAATCATTACCAATCACAAGATCAATACCTTGGGATTCAAGTTGGTAAAAATTGATTTCTGTAGGATGAGAATTTAAAGAAATAGAAATGTTGGGCGCAAACCTCTTACAAGCAATGACTTCGCCTCCCATGGTGGAACCATGCATCTGGTTTGCATCGGTGAGCGGTTCCCAACAATAAGTAGGCAAGGCATGGTATTTGCAAATGTTAAACCCAGAGCCAGTATCTACAAGGGCAATAAGAGAGTAAGGAGGCACTCCGGGGGGTCGAAGAAGAACTGAAATGAGCCAGGTTTTCATGGGATTATGAACAGGAGGAGCAAGAGTCATGAAGATGTCATGAAAAGAGAAAGCAGAAGGTGGGGGATTAGAGACAGCGGTACATTGGTGTAGATGGTTAGTAACTTTGTGATCTAGTGCCTCAAGAGTAGTTGTCAGATTCGTGCATTGAGTCATAATAGTAGAGACATGGGTTTTTAGGGCAGTCAAATTTTCTAAAAGGGAGTGAAATTGCATTAAACAGGAAGGGGTAGAGGAAGAAGGTACTGAGAGCGTATGGACCGGAGTCTTCCAGAAGGGAGGAGGTAAAACATGAGGAAGAGAAACAAGAAGATCATGTACAAAATGCTGGGGAGTAAACACAGCAGGACCTGCATAAGAAGAAGGAAGAATAAGAGGAGGCTGGTGTTTAGGGACAATAGGAGATGGCCGAGAGTGAGAAACTAGAGGAGAAGGGGGTAAAGGGAAATCATCAATATCTGTGGGTGTATCTAAATCGGAATCAAAGACAAGGAGATCAATGAAGTTGTGAGGGTGGTTCATGAAAAGGGAAGTATCATCTAAATCAGGAAGCTGCATTTGGCAACTAAACCATTCAGGAGTATCTGATTTAGAGCACTCATAAAAAGATTCATCCGTAATTCCTTGGGACACAACTTCCCATTGATCGGGGGTATTAACAAGAGAGAAGAAACCTTTGAGCTGCCTTTGTTGCGAATTCTTGGGTTGTTGGGGGCAGTCACGAGCAAAGTGGCCTTTTTTACCGCAGATGAAGCAACCAGATTTAGAGGTGGAAGAAGAGGTAAATTTGCGGCGACGGAGAAAACGCTGAGGGCGGCGTGGATAACGGCAGCACCAACAAAGCTTCCGAAGGCGAGGAAAAGCTGTACTACCACAACAGAAGTGGGAATGCTTTTGGGGAGCTCTGTAGGATGAGCGGCGACGAGCAGAAGAATAAGAACTAGAGGGAGGACAGAAGTCATGGTGTCCAAGGAACTACTGACAGATAGCGGGAGATACCAAGCTGATTTCTTTTAATTTGTGTTTCAGCATGAATTCGGTACATTGCCTTCGAATATAAACCTGAACGAGTTGGAACAGGTTGGCAAAAGTAAAATCAGCACCTGTTTTATGAACTTCTGCAGGCTGATTGTCCAAATTGATAGTCTTGGTTTGGGCCTCAATCAGGGCCATAACTGCTTCACCAAGGCGATGGGGCAGACTAAATAAATAATGGCGCTTTGCTGACGTATCTGCAAAAATGCCGGCGCGATAGACCTATTGTTGAGCATGGGCATTGTAGGGAGAAAGTTGAAACAAGTCGCACAGTTTCAAGGCAAAGAACTCATTTGACGCCTGTGCTCTATCATCAGTGAAGGTCAGAAGAAATTGATTGGAAATAGCAGCGATTAAACCATTAGGAGCATTGGCTTGCTGATTGTTGTCATGACTGTTGAAAATATGCTCCTTTGACTCTTCACTTAAGAATTCCCACCAATTAGCCAGGATGCCTGTGAACCCTTTGGTGGTTTCTATAGCAGCGTCGTGAGGATTCCACCGATAGATAGTAATCAAGGACATCATATGACCATAGAAGATTTTGAGGATGTCTTTGATTGCTTGGGGAGTGGCACCATCAAAATTAAGAATGTAGCCAGGAAAAGATTTATGCTGCATACGGAAACGGAGCTCACCAGCTTCATCAAGAGTGCCATCAGTATACTGGGGTTGCTGGAATTTGCCCCGAATAAATTGAGCACCGGGGGAATCTTGATATGCTGTTTTTTTACCACGCCAGGTGGATGAAGAAGGGTCTTCCTGCATAGCTTCAGGTTTAACACCATCATTCATGAATAGAGGAAGAGAAGCAGGAGCTGCAGGAGGGGGGACAGGCCGAGGAGGAGGGAGAGGCATGAAAGGTTCCTCAGTGTCAGAATCATCTTAATCATGGGGATCAATACCAATAGGTCCAGGGACAGGAGAAGGAAGAGTAGGAAAAAACAGGTCAGGATTGAGGGGAATAACACCACCAAGGGGAGGTCGAGTAAGGGTAGGATCCTGTGCCTATTCATCTTGCTCAGTCCATCGGAAAGCTCGAATGATTGGATGAGCAGGGTCAAGCCATTCAGCTACTTGTGGAGCATCATAGGGTAGCTCATCAGTGACTTCCACATCAACAAAGTATTCCGAAGGAGGAAACATCCATGTAGGAGAGAGATTAAAGATGAGATGGGGAGGAGCAGCAGAGGAAGGGGGAACTTGGACATAGAGACGTAAAGCAGTAGACAGGTGTGGATCAGTGAGGGACATCTTGAAATTCGGGTATACAATAGTATATATAGGTTCTTTGTTGAGAGAACCATGTACAAGCCCTATAGGAGCATCACGAATAGTAAGATGACGGGTATCCATAAGGCTGACCATACAAGTGGCATTTACGCCAGAACGGAAAAGCGGTTCGATAGCTAGGACAAAGCAACCGAAATGGATATATTGGTAGCTGGAGCGTTTAAAGGTATCGATCTTAGCAGGTGTGAACAAAGGTAAGTAGACACCGGAAGTTCCCTCATCAGCTATATTGATACAAACCTCAGAGATCTTAATATGACGTAAGGCCTTAAACTGGAAGGCAGAGAATTTGTACACTTCTTCACGGTCAATCAAAGGAAGGTTCCAAGAAGCCTTGGACTCAGAAATGTCAACAGAGGTGGAGGCAGAGCGAGGAGCGGAGAAACGGGAGGACATAGCACGGATAAGCTTAGCCATCTGGAATGACAGAAAAGCTCGAATGATTGGATGAGTAGGGTCGAGCCATTCAGCTGCTTGTGAAGCATCATAGGGTAACTCATCAGTGACTTCCACATCAACAAAGTATTCCGAAGGCGAAAACATCCATGTAGGAGAGAGATTAAAACTGAGATGGGGAGGAGTAGCAGAGGAAGGGGGAAGAGTATAGGGGACAACCAAAGAGACAGAGGGAAGGGAAGGAGAAGATTCAGGAGAGGGATGTAACACAGCTGTGAGTTTAATGGTCGATCGACCATGCAAAGCATATCCGATGGGCATAATACTTCTCCTATACCTCAAACTAGGTAGTATTAAAATGTTGTTAAAGAGGCACACCCATCCGATAAGTACTTGGTCAGATAACATACCCAAGGGCATGTTTTTTTGCGGATGTGCATACCAATAGGGAAAAAACGGTGTATAATGCGTGATCGACCATGCAAATCATATCCGATGGTGACAATACTTTGCACACACCTCAACCTATTTGAAACAGCCTTGCATGCAAACTGGAGCCCCCATCCGATAAGTACTAGTTTGAATAACACATCTAGGACTGCGTTTTTTGACGAATGTGCATGACACTAAGACAAAAACGGTGTTTTATGCTTGATCGACAATGCAAAGCATATCCGATAGGCACAATACTTTGCACACACCTTCAACTAGATGGAATCGACTTACATGCAAAGTGGCACGCCCATCCCATAAGTGCTTGATCGGATAACATACCTAGCAGCGTGTTTTTTGATGGATGTGCATGACACTAGACCAAAAATAGAATTTAATGCTCGATCGACCATGCAAAGGATATCCGATGGGCACAAAACTTTTCGTACGCCTCAACCTAGGTGGTATTGAAATGTTCTCAATGAGGCACACCCATCCGATAAGTACTTGGTCAGATAACACACCTAATGGCGTGTTTTTTTGCGAATGTGCATATCATTAGGGAAAAAATGGTGTATAATGGGTAATCGACCATGCAAATAATATCCAATGGTGACAATACTTTGCATGCACCTCAAAGTAGATAAAATGGACTTGCGTGCAAAGTGAAGCCCCCATCTGATAAGTACTTATTTGAATAACACACCTATGGCCGTGTTTTTATATGCTTGTGCATGACACTAAGGCAGAAACGGTATGTTATGCTTGATCGACAATGCAAAGCATATCCGATGGGCACGACACTTTGCACACACCTTCAACTAGGTGGAATTGACTTACATGCAAAGTGGCATTCCCATCGCATAAGTGCTTGATCGGATAACACACCTAGCAGTGTGTTTTTTTACGGATGTGCATGGCACTAAGGCAAAAATGGTATTTAATGCTCGATCGACCATGCAAAGCATATCCGATGGGCATAATACTTTTCCTATACCTCAACCTAGGTGGTATTAAAATGTTGTCAAAGAGGCACACCCATCCAATAAGTATTTGGTCAGATAACATACCTAAGGGCGTGTTTTTTTTTAGATGTGCATACTACTAGGGAAAAAACGGTGTATAATGCGTGATCGACCATGCAAATCATATCCAATGGTGACAATACTTTGCACACACCTCAACCTAGTTGAAATAGACTTGCGTGCAAACTGGAGCTCCCATCCGATAAGTACTAGTTTGAATAACACACCTAGGACCGTGTTTTTTCATGGTTGTGCATGACACCAAGGCAACAACGGTGTTTTATGCTTGATCGACAATGCAAAGCATATATGATGGGCACAATACTTTGCACACACCTTCAACTAGGTGGAATTAACTTACATGCAAAGTGGCACGCCCATCGCATAAGTGCTTGATCAGATAACACACCTAGCAGCGTGTTTTTTTACGGATGTGCATGGCACTAAGGCAAAAAAGGTATTTAATGCTCGATCGACCATGCAAAGCATATCCGATGGGCACGATACTTTGCACACACCTTTAACTAGGTGGAATTGACTTACATGCAAAGTGGCACGCCCATCCCATAAGTGCTTGATTGGATAACATACCTATCAGCGTGTTTTTTTACGGATGTGCATGACACTAGAGCAAAAATAGTATTTAATGGTCGATCGACCATGCAAAGCATATCCGATGGGCACAATACTTTGCACACACCTTCAACTAGATGGAATTCAATTACATGAAAAGTGGCACGCCCATCGCATAAGTGCTTGATCAGATAACACACGTAGAAGTGTGTTTTTTTATGGATGTGCATGGCACTAAGGCAAAAATGGTATTTAATGCTGGATCGACCATGCAAAGCATATCGGATTGGCACGATACTTTGCACACACCTTGAACTAGGTGGAATTGACTTACATGGAAAGTGGCATTCCCATCGCATAAGTGCTTGATCGGATAACACACCTAGCAGCGTGCTTTTTTACGGATGTGCATGGCACTAAGGCAAAAATGGTATTTAATGCTCGATCGACCATGCAAAGCATATCCCATGGGCATAATACTTCTCCTAAACCTCAACTTAGGTCATATTAAAATTTTTTCAAAGAGGCACACCTATCCGATAAGTACTTGGTCAGATAACATGCCTAAGGGCGTGTTTTTTTGCGGATGTGCATACCACTAGGGAAAAAACGGTGTATAATGCGTGATCGACCATGCAAATCATATCTGATGGTGAAAATACTTTGCACACACCTCAACCTAGTTGAAATAGACTTGTGTGCAAACTGGCGCCCCCATCCGATAAGTACTAGTTTGAATAACACACCTAGGACCGTGTTTTTTCATGGTTGTGCATGACACCAAGGCAAAAACGGTGTTTCATGCTTAATCGACAATGCAAAGCATATCCGATGGGCACAATACTTTGCACACACCTTCAACTAGGTGGAATAGACTTACATGCAAAGTGGCACGCCCATCCCATAAGTTCTTGATCGGATAACATACCTAGCACTGTGTTTTTTGACGGATGTGCATGACACTAGAGCAAAAATAGTATTTAATGCTCGATCGACCATGCAAAGGATATCCGATGGGCACAAAACTTTTTGTATGCCTCAACCTGGGTGGTATTTAAATGTTCTCAATGAGGCACACCCATCCGATAAGTACTTGTTCAGATAACACACCTAATGGCGTGTTTTTTTGTGGATGTGCATATCATTAGGGAAAAAATGGTGTATAATGTGTGATCGACCATGCAAATCATATCCGATGGTGACAATACTTTGCACGCACCTCAATGTAGTTAAAACGGACTTGCGTGCAAAGTGGAGCCCCCATCTGATAAGTACTTATTTGAATAACACACCTATGGCTGTGTTTTTATATGGTTGTGCATGACACTACGGCAAAAACAGTGTGTTATGCTTGATCGACAATGCAAATCATATCCTATGGGCACAATACTTTTCACACACCTTCAACTAGGTGGAATTGACTTACATGCAAAGTGGCACGCCCATCGCATAAGTGCTTGATCAGATAACACACCTAGCAGCGTGTTTTCTTACGGATGTGCATGGCACTAAGGCAAAAATGGTATTTATTGCTCGATCGACCATGCAAAGCATATCCAATGGGCATGATACTTTGCACACACCTTTAAATAGGTGGAATTGACTTACATGCAAAGTGGCACGCCCATCCCATAAGTGCTTGATTGGATAACATACCTAGCAGCGTGTTTTTTGACGGATGTGCATGACACTAGAGAAAAAATAGTATTTAATGCTCGATCGACCATGAAAAGCATATCCGATGGGCACAATACTTTGCACACACCTTCAACTATGTGTAATTGACTTACATGCAAAGTGGCACGCCCATCGCATAAGTGCTTGATCAGATAACACACATAGCAGTGTGTTTTTTTACGGATGTGCATGGCACTAAGGCAAAAATGGTATTTAATGCTCCATCGACCATGCAAAGCATATCCGATGGGCACGATAGTTTGCACACACTTTCAACTAGGTGGAATTAACTTATATGCAAAGTGGCATTCCCATCGCATAAGTGCTTGATCGGATAACACACCTAGCAGCATGTTTTTTTACGGATGTGCATGGCACTAAGGCAAAAATGGTATTTAATGCTCGATCGACCATGCAAAGCATATCCGATGGGCATAATACTTTTCCTATACCTCAACCTAGGTGTTATTAAAATGTTGTCAAAGAGGCACACCCATCCGATAAGTACTTGGTCAGATAACATACCTATCGGCATGTTTTTTTGCGGATGTGCATACCACTAGGAAAAAAAGGGTGTATAATGCGTGATCGACCATGCAAATCATATCCGATGGTGACAATACTTTGCCCACACCTCAACCTAGTGGAAACAGACTTGCGTGCAAACTGGAGCCCCCATCCGATAAGTACTAGTTTGAATAATACACGTAGGACCGTGTTTTTTCATGGTTGTGCATGACACCAAGGCATAAACGGTGTTTTATGCTTGATCGACAATGCAAAGCATATCCGATGGGCACAATACTTTGCACACACCTTCAACTAGGTGGAATCGACTTACATGCAAAGTGGCACGCCCATCCCATAAGTTCTTGATCGGATAACATACCTAGCAGCGTGTTTTTTGACGGATGTGCATGACACTAGAGCAAAAATAGTATTTAATGCTCGATCGACCATGCAAAGCATATCCGATGGGCACAAAACTTTTCGTACGCCTCAAACTAGGTGGTATTGAAATGTTCGCAATGAGGCAAACCCATCCGATAAGTAATTGGTCAGATAACACACCTAGCAACGTGTTTTTTTATGGATGTGCATGGCACTAAGGCAAAAATGGTATTTAATGCTCGATCCACCATGCAAAGCATATCCGATGGGCACGATACTTTGCACACACCTTCAAATAGGTGGAATAGACATATATGAAAAGCGGCACGTGCATCCCATGAGTGCTTTATCGGATAACATACCTAGCAGCGTGTTTTTTGACATATGTGCATGACACTAGAGCAAAAACAGTATTTAATGCTCGATCAACCATGCAAATGATATCCGATGGGCACAAAACTTTTTGTACGCCTTAACCTAGGTGGTATTGAAATGTTCTCAATGAGGCACACCCATTCAATAAGTACTTGGTCAGATAACACACCTAATGGCGTGTTTTTTTACGGATGTGCATATCATTAGGAAAAAAATGGTGTATAATGCGTGATCGACCATGCAAATCATATCCGATGGTGACAATAATTTGCACGCACCTCAATGTAGTTAAAAAGGACTTGCGCGCAAAGTGGATCCCCCATCTGATAAGTACTTATTTGAATAACACACCTATGGCCGTGTTTTTATATGGTTGTGCATGACACTAAGGAAAAAACGGTGTGTTATGCTTGATCGACAATGCAAAGCATATCCGATGGGCACAATACTTTGCACACACCTTCAACTAGGTGGAATTGAATTACATGCAAAGTGGCACGCCCATCGCATAAGTTCTTGATTAGATAACACACCTAGCAGCGTGTTTTTTTACGGATGTGCATGGCACTAAGGCAAAAATGGTATTTAATGCTCGATCAACCATGCAAAGCATATCCGATGGGCACGATACTTTGCACACACCTTAAACTAGGTGGAATTGACTTACATGCAAAGTGGCATTCCCATCGCATAAGTGCTTGATCGGATAACACACCTAGCAGCGTGTTTTTTTACGGATGTGCATGGCACTAAGGCGTAAATGGTATTTAATGCTTGATCAACCATGCAAAGCATATCCGATGGGCATGATACTTTGAATACACCTTAAACCAGGTGGAATTGACTTACATGCAAAGTGGCACGCCCATCACATAAGTGCTTGACTGGATAACACACCTAGCAGCGTGTTTTTTTACGGATGTGCATGGCACTAAGGCAAAAATGGTATTTAATGCTCGATCGACCATGCAAAGCATATCAAATGGGCAAGATACTTTGCACACACCTTCAACTAGGTGGAATAGACTTACATGCAAAGTGGCACACCCATCCCATAAGTGCTTGATCAGATAACATACCTAGCAGTGTGTTTTTTGACGGATGTGCATGACACTAGAGTAAAAAAAGTATTTAATGCTCGATCGACCATGCAAATGATATCCGATGGGCACAAAACTTTTGTTATGCCTTAACCTAGGTGGTATTGAAATGTTCTCAATGAGGCACACCCATTCGATAAGTACTTGGTCAGATAACACACCTAATGGCGTGTTTTTTTGCGGATGTGCATATCATTAGGAAAAAAATGGTGTATAATGCGTGATCGACCATGCAAATCATATCCGATCGTGACAATACTTTGCACGCACCTCAATGTAGTTAAAACAGACTTGCATGCAAAGTGGAGCCCCCATCTGATAAGTACTTATTTGAATAACACACCTATGGCCGTGTTTTTATATGGTTGTGCATGACACTAAGGCAAAAATGGTGTGTTATGCTTGATCGACAATGCAAAGCATATCCGATGGGCACAATACTTTGCACACACCTTCAACTAGGTGGAATTGACTTACATGCAAAGTGGCACGCCCATCGCATAAGTGCTTGATTAGATAACACACCTAGCAGTGTGTTTTTTTACGAATGTGCATGGCACTAAGGCAAAAATGGTATTTAATGCTCGATCAACCATGCAAAGCATATCCGATGGGCACGATACTTTGCACACACCTTAAACTAGGTGGAATTGTTTTACATGCAAAGTGGCATTCCCATCGCATAAGTGCTTGATCGGATAACACACCTAGCAGCGTGTTTTTTTACGGATGTGCATGGCACTAAGGCGCAAATGGTATTTAATGCTCGATCGACCATGCAAAGCATATCCGATGGGCATGATACTTTGTACACACCTTAAACCAGGTGGAATTGATTTACATGCAAAGTGGCACGCCCATCACATAAGTGCTTGACCGGATAACACACCTAGTAGCGTGTTTTTTTATGGATGTGCATGGCACTAAGGCAAAAATGGTATTTAATGCTCGATCTACCATGCAAAGCATATCCGATGGGCACGATACTTTGCACACACCTTCGACTAGGTGGAATAGACTTACATGCAAAGTGGCACGCCCATCCCTTAAGTGCTTGATCGGATAACATACCTAGCAGCGTGTTTTTTGACGGATGTGCATGACACTAGAGTAAAAAAAGTATTTAATGCTCGATCGACCATGCAAATGATATCCGATGGGCACAAAACTTTTCGTACGCCTCAACCTAGGTGGTATTGAAATGTTCTCAATGAGGCACACCCATCTGATAAGTACTTGGTCAGATAACACACCTAATGGCGTGTTTTTTTGCGGATGTGCATATCATTAGGGAAAAAATGGTGTATAATGGGTGATCGACCATGCAAATCATATCCGATGGTGACAATACGTTGCATGCACCTCAACGTAGTTGAAGCAAACGTGCGTGCAAAGTGGAGCCCCCATCTGATAAGTACTTATTTGAATAACACACCTATGGCCGTGTTTTTATATGGTTGTGCATGACACTAAGGCAGAAACGGTGTGTTATGCTTGATCGATAATGCAAAGCATATCCGATGAACACAATACTTTGCACACACCTTCAACTAGGTGTAATTGACTTACATGCAAAGTGGCACGCCCATCGCATAAGTGCTTGATTAGATAACACACCTAGCAGCGTGTTTTTTTACGGATGTGCATGGCACTAAGGCAAAAATGGTATTTAATGCTCGATCAACCATGCAAAGCATATCGGATGGGCACGATACTTTGCACACACCTTCAAATAGGTGGAATTGACTTACATGCAAAGTGGCACTCCCATCGCATAAGTGCTTGATCGGATAACACACCTAGCAGGGTGTTTTTTTACGGATGTGCATGGCACTAAGGCAAAAATGGTATTTAATGCTCGATCGACCATGCAAAGCATATCCGATGGGCATAATACTTTTCTTATACCTCAACTTAGGTGGTATTAAAATTTTTTCAAAGAGGCACACCCATCCGATAAGTATTTGGTCAGATAACATACCTAAGGGCGTGTTTTTTTACAGATGTGCATACCACTAGGGAAAAAACGGTGTATAATGCGTGATCGACCATGCAAATCATATCCGATGGTGAAAATACTTTGCACACACCTCAACATAGTTGAAACAGACTTGCGTGCAAACTACCTTCTCTAAGCCCTTCTGACAAGCAAAGTCATCCTTCTCGTACTGGGTTAATGAAGCTGGATTTTGCTTTCTCTCCTCTCTCTTTCCTTGGTTCTCGGCAATCCATTCTTTGAGGCTACTAATGGCTTGCTCAACAGAATCGATTACCTTAAAAAGATCCATAATGGCTGCAAGATGAAAGGAGTATGCTTGAGAAGAGGAGGTAAGGCTGCGGGCAAGATGGAAGGAGCAAGCTTGAGGAGAGGAGTAAGGTAAGAAGAGTAAAGTGGAAGAAGTGTGGAGAGGAGTAAGGTAAGAAGAGTAAAGTGGAAGAATTTTTTGCTACGGGTGAGATATAGAAGACGAACGAGGTGAGGAAGGTAACGAGAGTGAGGAAAGATATAGAAGACGAACGAGGTGAGGAAGGTAACGAGAGTGAGGAAGGTAACTAGAGGAGGTAAGGCAAGATCAAAGGAGTATGCTTGAGAAGAGGAGGCAAGGCTATGGGCAAGATGGAAGGAGCAAGCTTGAGGAGAGGAAGGAGCAAGCTTGAGGAGAGAAGTAAGGTAAGAAGAGCAAAGTGGAAGAAGTGTCTGCTGCGGGTGAGATATAGAAGATGAACGACTACTAGGGAATTTATAGAACTACAGATGCAAGACCGTAATGCGAGATGACTAGATGCAAGACCGTAATGCGAGACATTATAAAATAAAATGATGGGATGCAAGACCGTAATGGGAGACATTTGAGACATGTAAGATAGTGATATTACATTGAAATCTATAAAATAAAATGATGGAACACAAGAATGATATAATTAATAGAATCTCATCATGAGATATTCTTTTAATATAATATAAGTTAGTAATTATTAGAATCTCATCATGAGATATTCTTTTAATATAATATAAGTTAGACTTGCTGTACATAATAAATGATAGATTTTGAGTACATTGAAATCTATAAAATAAAGTGATGGAACATAAGAATGATATAATTATCAGATTCTCATCATAAGATATTTATTGTACATAATAAATTAGACTTTCAAAAAAGTAAAACCTAATGTATTGTAATGAATAAATATCATAAAATATCCTAATGTATTGCAACATTTAACATAAGTTTTAAAAACACTATCATTAATCAATACAAACAAGATAAAAATCTTCAAGGACTCATGTTTCTTTCTACATGTTTTACAACTGAATCATTAGGAAAAAAGGGAGCTCATTTTGGGGCCCTGTAAGAAATTCACTATTTTCTCTTTTCTCTCTCTATAAAAGCAAGAAAATATGGATACTTGCGTGAGAAATGTCAGTGTGAAAAGGAATAAATATATTCTTTCACATGCTTTACATTCAATGTTCATATAAGAGCAACACTTTTCTATGCAGAATTTGGTGATTCTGACACCGCAGACGCGGAATGGCCCAAAACCCAGAAACGGCACTGGAAACGCTGGAATCGGACATCCGGAGGCCCAGAAACGGCCAAAAAAGGTCGAAAAGTGGGATTTGCAGCAAAACGCGATCTGGCACCTTTTGAAATTTCCAAAGGTGCCAGATCGCGTTTTGCTGCAAATCCCACTTTTCGGCCTTTTTTGGCCGTTTCCGGGCCTCCGGATGTCCGATTCCAGCGTTTCCAGTGCCGTTTCTAGGGTTTTGGGCCGTTCCGGACGCGCTGCGATGTCAGAATCATCAAATTCTGCACAGAAAATAAATTTTTAAAAGATTCAAATTAGATCACGTCATTAATGTGACATGCTTCTACGAACATATAGTACTATTACTTTTTCTTATTTTCATCTTCTTTTGTTGAATTTTCAACGTTACGTTGGCCCACTCCTGATTGGTTGAGAGCCTATTTTCTCTCTCTTCTAAAAGGCCCCAAAATGAGCTCCCTTTTTTCCTAATGAGAGTCTGATGAGTCCTCTTGAGGCTGTGATTCTCTAAGAGTACATTGAGTCTCTACTTGTGTGGATGGTGTACATTGAGATTCTACTTCTGGTGCAATCGGGATAGACTTAATCTCTTCCTCCTTTACAAGTAGATGCACATTGAGTCTCCACTTCTTGTGTAGGAAGAATGCATTGAGTCTCTAATTCAAGTGTAGACTGTAATGCTTCTACTTGAGGCTGTGATACAGAAGGAGACTGAATTGTCTATTCTTTTTCTTTGGCTCCCTCAGGTTCTTCATTGAGTCCATCATGTTGTTTCCTAATGATAGCAGTTAGATAGTGAACAGTCTTAGCCACAAAATCTTGTAGCTCGAGCTTGGTATATGCTTCTATGGAGACATGTTCAAAAATTTCATTGAGATACAACATGAAGTTGTAGGCAATTCTCCACCCACTACTAAACATGTCTTTCTGCTCCACTGCGAGGCGTGTCT
This sequence comes from Dipteris shenzhenensis, assembly GCF_047967505.1. Lineage (NCBI taxonomy): Eukaryota > Viridiplantae > Streptophyta > Polypodiopsida > Gleicheniales > Dipteridaceae > Dipteris > Dipteris shenzhenensis. Next base: position 251,340 of record NC_141617.1, on the reverse strand, counting down.
GGAAATTTGGTTGGTCTTGATGCTCCCTGATTTTCATAATCGCAGAAACTAACTTGTTTGCAGACCTGTCCATCATGACATATGACAAAGTGAATTTGTGTAGTAAATAGTAAGATGCATGTTCAATATGATATGATAAAAGAACACTTACTTGAACACCCCGTGAAAGCTTGTAATTGAGTTGACAAACCAACAATGGTTGTCATCAAGGTCCCATACTATCAGGCTCCAATGTCAACTACATCACCAATAAAGAGCGATAAGATTTATCACAATATTAAGTATTAATTGACACAATATTATAAATAAGAGAGTAAAAGAAAGATTGAGACCATACTTACTTCTCATAGTATGGCATAAAGACAAGTAGTATGCCATCCAAGTCTAAAGGTTGTAGAATTGAACAAACATCATCTACTGTCTTCTTGGTATCACTAAGTACAGCTGAAAGAAGAGAATCGAGCATACAAACGCGATTCTGTACTGATCTAGGAAAATGAGATATAACCGTACTGCAGCAATAAATAAACAAATGTTAGAAGCAGATTGAATCAAATGATTGAAGTATCAAGCCAAGAGATGTTCATATCAAACCTGAGGATGGCCATCATGACTTTGTCATTAGCCTCTTTCAAAGGGTCGGAGAGGATTGTAACTTCCTCGCTACCAAAAGTCAAAACACGAGGTTGCTTGCTAATGATGACCCTAACCTCAGAAGAGCTCCCCATTTCGTCCAATACAGCGGTTACATCAGGACAACTTATGGGCATAGCAACCAATGTTTCCTCTGGATGCTTCACCATGTTATCAATAAATGCCTTAATGATAGATGACATAAATGCATATAGATGCAAGTCTGTATATGTGGACAATGAGGTTTCACCGCCTCTCAAATTAAAAATTTGAGCAAGGAGCAAAAAGCAGTTATATCTGACTCTCCACCCACAACTATGGTCATCATTCTGCTTCGCTGCAGGGCATGTTACATACTCTATTTGATCTTCCAAGTCACCCTCCATTTGCATAAGTGCATCTATAGCACCTACCAACTTTCGAGCAGATCTACACATCAAAATAGAAACATAAATGAATGTGCGCATTGCATAGGATGCATCTCATTGACATAATTATGACACAAGTAGGTTATACTTACTCTGATAACTGCCATGGATAGATGCTATTGAATTGACAAAGAAGCATTGCTTGGCTCAGATGTCCACGATTACCAAGCTCCAATGCAAGCTGCATTATCAATTAAGAATAATTATTATTTGATATAGTCCTCCACAATGTAAGAGATAAGCTAGGTAGGGATTGATACTCACTCCTCGTGATATGCGGTAAAGATAACTCGCGCCGCAGTCAAATCAATAGGTTGCAACCACTTAAAAACATCATCTATGGTCTTCAGCTTATTGCTAAGTACACTAGAAACAAGAGGATCGACCATATATGCACATCTTTGTATATATAGCGGAAGCTGTTGTAAAACCATAATGCAATAAAAAGAAAAGAACATTAGTTCATTTGATCCAATGGAAATACAAAAGCATAAAGTCAGTAAAAAGTTTGTGTCAAACCTGAGGATGGCTATTATGACCTTGTCATTGACCTCTTTCTTGAAGTTTATGAGGATTGAAATGTCCTCTTCATCGAATATAAAAGTAAGAGGTAGTTCTCGAACTTGAAACCTAACTTGAGATGACTTCTCCATTTGCTGCAATGTATGATTATTTTCTAGAGTCATCCGACGGATAGCCAAAGCAGCTTTGCTTTCTTGAGATGAGCTTTCTATATTCTCTACTCCAGCTATGTCCTCCTCATCCTCCTCCTCTCCCTTCTCCTATAAAAGGATAAAATAATTATGAGATTCAAAATTTTAAATTAATTATAAATTTAAAAAGACCTTTAAATGAATAAAGAAAATTAAACATAAATTTTCATACCTCTACATATCTTCGTGGTCTTTTTATGTAACCTTCAGAGGCAAGGTCAGTGTCATATCCATCTTCTTCTGCTTCCTTGCTATCGCTGGTGTCCCCACTATTATATCCAGAGCTTTGATCATTTTCATCATCTTTCTTGCTCTCATCATACATGATCATCTCTATGTCATCCTCTTCATGTGAGATCGGACATTTCTTATCAAACTTTATTGTGAGAGAAGCCACGGTATCAAGGTATTCCAAGCAAGCAGGGCTCTCAATAATATTTACATTGTGTCCTTTTCTGATAAGACCTTCAAACAGATGTCCCATTCGGCACAATGTGACTTCCCATCCGGACGGTAGCAAAAATTCCATCATACTAATTAAAAGATCAGCACTTTTTGCTGGCCTTTCATAGTGATTTGCATTGCGATGGAGGGGACTTGGAGCTTCATGCTCTTCCAGCAGTAGTTGCAATCTCTTTGCATTCCCTCTTATATTGTTTTGTAAGGAGTGATCATTGTAAGGGCTCTTCATGCACAAGAAAAAGGTTTCTAGACTCTGTATCTTGAGACCGCATTCTCTCTTGTCCCTTTTTCTTGAGTATATCCCATTGTAAATCTTGAGCTCATTGCCATATTGTTTTTCTAGGGTAGCAGACATTTGTTCCTTGTCATCTTTATCAGCAAATATGACTATATTACATTGTCCCACTCTACCAATGGTGGTATGTAATATTCTATCAAGGATTTGACGGATGTCATCCAGTGATATTTCATAGACAAAGAAAAGCTGAGGTCTCTCCCAAGCAGTGTCGTCGGACAAAAAATCATTCAATGAAACTCCCTTGCACTCAACACTCTTTCCAGACTCTGAAATGATTTCATGTATGAAATAAAAGCCCTTGTTCAAAGTTTTTTCTTTTCTGAGAGTGTGGTTATTGATGACTTTTTGTGCATATGCATACACATTTTTCGGAATGTCACTTCTCATAGAGGGAGTAATTTCAGATCCATCATCTTCTACCTTCACCCATTTATGCACCCAAGCCTTCTGTTTAGCTGACAGTAAAGCTGATGCCATCTGCCTCACAATGTTATGATCAATTTTACATTGGCTAATTGGAATATTTTTTTCTCCCAATAAATATTCAATTGCACTCTTTACTGCATCACGCTTGACCTGTTGGATGATGCAATCTTCCATGCAATGATCTTTATCCTTTTTGCCAAAAAACCATTCTTTGGACATTAATTTCTCTGCAGCAAGACTTGCGTATTTGTCTGGTAGGTTTCTTAAAGGCCTCCACATCCGAGCTGTCATCTCTTTTTTCTCAATCTTCTTTGCCTTCTCTTTAATCAATGATGGAGCCTCATATGTGACATCTCCTTTCTCACATGCAAGACACACGTCTTTGATTTGATGAAAAACTTCATCACTACGGAAAAGTATGCTTGTGTAGTCTTGATACCTATCCCTTACTGTCTTAAAGCTTGTAATCACCTCTGCTCTTTCCTGCTTTCCCCTTGGTACAATGGCACTCAAGCATGTGTAGAAGTCAATAAGATTATCCGCTTCCACTTTAGTTGCAGTTCTTTTGAGAGTGGTCAAAGGAGAATAAAAGTTTTCCATATGGTCCTAGCTTTGAGCAACATCTCTGAAGTGGAGGTGATTTTTCGTAGTGCATAAATGTCATGATTAAGTCTTTCCGACTCAATCAAATATTTTTTCTCGTTCTTGAAGATACAAATGCATGCAGAATAGTAGTGAAATTGAGGCACACTCGTGAAGGTTTGATAAGTAATTTCTCGTTTCTTGTATGCATCTCTAGAGCGCTCATTACAAGCATAGGCATAGTGCTGACCATCTATTGCCTCAAATGTACAATGAGCTAAGAAATTTCTCTTGGCATCCCTTATATGTCGTTCTGGATCATTCACTGAACTCTGTCCTTCTTGAAGTGAGGGAACTTGTTTTCTGAGGAACTTAGTGAATTGCATCTCAAAATCTATAGGCTGAGAGAAATTGATGGATTGACTATAATCTCCCATGACTGGCCAAAATGTTCTTGGACGGAGTACCAAATTAGAAACAACTGGTTTTTTTCCATCAATCAAAGCCTGAAAAATCTTTTCAGCATAGGCTGTATCTAAGGTTCTGCTGTTGGTGAAGACACTTGCTTTGACCACTGTCGAAGCATGTATAACTTGAGTCTTCTGGCCCCATATATATCCTGGATCCTCATCTGTCACAGCCTCATTCAAGCGAAGATTTAGGTTCTTCATTGATAACATTTCTGCTTCTAGATCTGACTCCATTTCAAGACCCTCCGCATCCTCTTCATGTTCTTCCTCTTCTCTTCTTTGCCCTTTCTTTGTATATGAACGACCTCTTTTTCCAGTTATAGGACTTGGAACTGTAGCTCGTGAAGTACTTGCCTTTTGCATTTGACGTCGAGGTTTATTTTTTAGGGGCTCAATGTGAACTGCTTTAGATCGCCCTACTTCTTCTTCTATTGCCTCAACTTCAGGTATACTTAAGGGTTTCACTTGTTCTGTTATTCCATCAACTTCATGAGTTACACCATCTAAGTGAGTAATACCATGAACAAGAGATGTGTGTGCATGTCCTGTCTTATCTGATGCATGTCGTGTCTCACTCAATTCAATTTCTGTCTGAGATGCATGTGCATGTCCGGTCTCCACCAATTCAATTCCTGTCTCAGATGTAGATCCCTTGTAAGCATCCACGTGTACAAGACCCTCATCCATTGCTACAATGTGTTCTGTCTCATCCACTCCACTTCCTCTCTCATTTGTATTACCATGAACCAGGTCTACATGGCGTATCTCATCACTTCCTTTCTCATGTGTGGATTCTTGCACCTTAGGTCCCTCCAATGAAGTTGAACCTTGTTGGATGACACCCTGAAAGTATTCAAGGATAATCTTTGACTGCATTTTTCTTGCTTCCTCAATGGGAAATTCCTCCCACACATGTTGAAGGATCTCCAATGCAGGAACCAATTCAAGAAATCTAGGTGCTTTTGGCGGCGGCATCACAAAGTGCATTGCATCTTTCTTAGAAAGAAGAAACAATCTGTTGCTCATTCTTGACTTTGTGTAAATCATCATTGTACTGCTGTCTTTTTCAATTTTTATTCCTACTAAGGTGCCCCCTTGAATCAAATTGCTCTTTGAGAAAGATACATTTGATGCCCACTCATCTTTCTCCAACTCTCTCTTTGTCATCACTAGAATGAGATTTCCTTTACTTAAGACCAAGAACCATGCTTTCTTTGTTGTGTCAACAACTGTCCAGTTTGTGAAGTCCTTTGGGGCATAAATTCTTCCATTGTATTTCAGTGTCATACCATTGACAAATGCTGTAGCCTCAAGATCCATCCTGTATTCAAGCACAACACAAATTTTAAGTACTTTGACAAACTACAATTACTTTGAAAAATCAAAAGTACAATGAGTCCCATTAATACACCTCAAGTTTTTATTCTTCCCAATCATATAAGTATCAATTTCATGCTTTGGGAATAGCCTAAAAGGCTTTACAAGGCTTAGAGCATAAATGCTTTGGGAATAGCCTAAAAGGCTTTACAAGGCTTAGAGCATAAATGTGAAAAAAAATAAGGATTTACAATGATCTCTGAATACAAATTTGAAGTCTGTCATATATAAGTGCAAAATGCTCTGTCAACTCCCACAATTGATATAAGTGTAAAATGCTCTGTCAACTTCCACAACTGTAATCTGTCATGTCCACTGGTACAACTTTCAATCATCTTGAAAGTTTAAATGATACAACCTTAATCGTTGCTTAAATGGTAGGGTTGTTGTGACTGTGAAACCGAATGTGAACGAATGGACTGACTCCGATTATAGGAACTAGTCGGGAAATTTTGAGCATGGCTTTGATTGGTTTTTTTGGAGTTCTCTCCTCTAAGGACAAACTAATCTATGCTAATCTAGACTACACGAACCGTCGAAGCGAAGAAAAGCAAGAAATAATTTCTTTTCCATTGTTCTTTTTAATATCCTTAGGTTGCGAATTAAAAGCAAAAAATAATCTATTTTCCATTATTCTTTTTAATACACTAAGGTTGTGAGTTTAAAAAAGATAAAATTTATATTTTATCTTTTTTAAACTCACACCCCTTTCTCTCTCTCTCTCCCCCTTCTCTCCCCCCCCCTTCTCTCTCGCTGCCGCCCCCATCCTCCCACCCCACCTCCCCCATTCTCACTCCCACGCCCACGTCCATTCTTTCACCTTCCCCATTCCCACTCCCTCTCCCACTCCCATCCTCCCACCCCTTTCTCTCTCTCTCCCCCCCCTTCTCTCTCGCTGCCGTGGCAGCGGCCCCCCCTTCTCTCTCTCTCCCTCCCCCTTCTCATTTTAAAAAAGATAAAATTTATATTTTCAAAAACTAATTTACTTACAACTCATAAGAATTGAACATTCACATTAATAAGAAGTTAAAATCTTAATAAATTTGAATTTAAATAATAAAAACTATAAAGTAGTTTAACTTAAAGTTTATGAAAAAATAACGTAAAATAAAGAAAACAAGACTTAAAATTAAAAATTTGATATTTACCTAGAAGAATATATTAATTCTCCCTAAAAAGAAATAAATTAAAGTAATAATAACGAATGTAAGTTAAACTACTTTTAAAATTTTAATTTAAAATTTAATAAAATTAAAATTATACTTTTTATATTCCAAAACAAAATGCATTATAGTCTAAATTAAACTAGTAAATTGAAAATGAAAGTGAAACTCATTTTAAATTCAAAAACAAAGAAAAATTTAAAATTCAAGTTTCTACAAGTTTTGCTTTTAGCATACATTTGTCTTTTCACATCCACGCGTTTGTCTTTTGAAACACAAGGTTGTCTTTTATCACAATTTTCAAGTTTTCACACGTTTATCTCTTCAAACACAAGGATTCATAGTTTAAAAAAAGGTGGGAAATTTGAAATTCTAGTTTCCACACGTTTCTCTTTTCAAACACCAAGGTTTATAGTTTTGTTTGTTTAAGTTTCGACTAAATCACACACCAATCTCCTCTAATATGCCTCATTGATCGTAGCTCCCAAATTCTTCCATCAAAACATCTCTCCTTTATCTCTTCTTGATCGTCGCCCACTCATTTTTTCTCCTCATTGGTAAGATTTTCTATCTCGATCGTACTTTCTCTTGTGCCCTTCCTCTCTAAATTTTCATCAAACACCAAGGTTTATAGTTTTGTTTGTTTAAGTTTCGACTAAATCACTCACCAATCTCCTCTCATATATCTTTTCTCGATCGTCGCCCACTCATTTCTCCTCTTCATTGGTAAGATTTTCTATCTCGATCGTACTTTCTCTTGTGTCCTCCCTCTCTAAATTTTCATCTCTCGTCCATCTCTCTCACTCTTCTCTCTCTCTCTTTCCTCTCCGCTCTAGTCTACGTTTCCTCTCATCTTAGTCTACTCTCTCCTCTCCTCTTCATTTCCCCTCTCTCTCTCTCTCTCTCCCTCTCTCCTCACCTTTTCCCTCTCTCTCACTTGCCCTCCCCACTCTCTCTCACTTGCCGCGGCCTCCCCCCTCTCTCTCTCTCCCCTCCCCTCTCTCTCTCTCCCCCCCTCTCTCCCTCTCGCTGCGAGCTCACTGCCGCGGCAACGGCCTCCCCCCCTCTCTCTTGCTCTCCCTCTCTCTCTCCCCCCCCTCCCTCTCTTTCGCTGCCGTGGCAGCGGCCCCCCCCTCTCTCTCTCTCTCCCCCCTCTCTCTCGCTGCGCCTCCCCCCCTTCTCTCTCTCTCCCCCCCTTCTCTCTCGCTGCCGCGACAGCGCCCCCCCCTCTCTCTCTCTCCCTCCCCCTCTCTCTCGCTGCCGCGATAGCGGCCCCCCTCCCCTTCTCTCTCTGCCGCCCCCCTCCTCTCCCACCCCCTTCTCTCTCTCTCCCCCCCTTCTCTCTCGCTGCCGTGGCAGCGCCCCCCCTTCTCTCTCTCTCCCTCCCCCTCTCTCTCGCTGTCGCGCCCCCCCTCTCTCTCTCCCCCCCTCCTCTCTCGCTCTCACAGCAGCGGCCCTCCCCCTCTCTCTCTCCTCTCCCCTCCCCTCCCTCCTTCTCCCCCCCTCCCTCTCCCCCCCCTCTCTCTGCTGCCGCGGCAGCGGCCTCCCCCCCTGTCTCTCTCTCCCCCCCTCCTCTCTCGCTGCCATGGCAGCGGCCTCCCCCTCCTCTCTCTCTCTCCCTCCCCCTCTCTCTCGCTCTCGCATCCCCCCCTTCTCTCTCTCCCCCCTGCTCCTCTCTCGCTACCGCGGCAGCGGCCCCCCCTCTCTCTCTCCCCCCCTCTCTCTCGCTGCCCCCCCTTATCTCTCTCCCCCCCTCCTCTCTCGCTGCCGTGGCAGCGGCCCCCCCTCTCTCTTCCCTCTCCCCCCCCAACGGCCCCCCCCTCCTCTCTCTCTTTCCCTCCCCCTCTCTCTCGCTCTCGCATCCCCCCCTTCTCTCTCTCCCCCCCGCTCCTCTCTCGCTGCCGCAGCAGCGGCCCCCCCTCTCTCTCCCCCCTCCCCTCCCCTCCCTCTCCCCCTCTCTCTCTCTCCCCCCCCTCTCTCTCGCTGCCCCCCTTCTCTCTCTCCCCCCCCCTCCTCTCTTGCTGCCGCGGCAGCGGCCCCCCCCTCTCTCTTCCCTCTCCCCCCCCTTCGCTGTCCCCCCCCTCTCTCGCTACCGCGGCAGCGGCTCCCCCCTCTCTCTCTCCCCTCCCCTCCCCTCCCCTCCCTCTCCCCCCTCTCTCTCTCCCCCCTCTCTCTCGCTGCCCCCCCTTCTCTCTCTCCCCCCCCTCCCTCTCTCGCTGCCACAGTAGCGGCCCCCCCCTCTCTCTCTCTCCCTCCCCTCTCTCTCGCTTCCCCCCTTCTCTCTCTCCCCCCCCTCCTCTCTCGCTGCCGCAGCAGTGGCCCCCCCTCTCTCTCTCTCCCTCCCCTCTCTCTCGCGCCCCCCTCTCTCTCTCCCCCCCCCGTTCCTCTCTCGTTGCCGCGGCAGCCCCCCCCCTCTCTCTCCCCCCCTCCCCCTCCCTCCCTCTCCCCCCCTCTCTCCGCTGCCACGACAGCGTGTCGCGGCCTCCCCCCCCTCTCTCTCTCCCCCCCTCTCTCGCGCTGCCGCGCCTCCCCCTTCTCTCTCTCCCCCCCTCTCCTCTCTAGCTGCCGCGGCAACGGCCCCCCCCTTCTCTCTCTCTGCCCCCCCTTCCTCTCTCTCCCCCCCTCCTCCTCTCTCGTTGTGCCACGGCCCCCCCTCTCTCTCTCTCCCTACCCCTCTCTCTCGTTGCCGCGGCCCCTCCCCTTCTCTCTCTCCCCCCCCTCCTCTCTCGCTGCCGCCTCTCTCTCTCCCCTCCCCTCCCCTCCCTCCCCCCCTCTCTCCGCTGCCGCGACAGCGGCCTTCCCCTCCCCTCTCTCTCTCCCCCCCTCGCGGCTTCCCCCCTCTCTCCCCCTCTCTTCCCCCCCCCTCCCCCTTCTCTCCCCCCTCCCTTTCTCTCCCCTCTCTTTCCCCCCCCTTCTCTCCTCTCTCTCCCTCTCTCTTTCTCTCTCTCTCTTTTGCTGCCGAGGCAGCAAGACTCTCTCTCTTATATTCTCTCTCTAAAAATCTATCCTTCACTTTTCTCTCTCTAAGTTCTCTCTCTATAATAAAATTTCAAAGAATACAAATTTTAAAAAAAAGTACCTGGAAAAAAGTTGAAATCTATGCTTGTGTTTGCTTTTGCTCTTCCTCTCTTTTTGCTTCTCCTCTTGCTCTTTCCTTGTTGAAATGAGAGAAACAAGAGAAAAGGAGAGTGTAAAAAAGAAAAAACTAGGGGGTTTAAGTGCTTCTCTCTCATTGGTCCTTCTATAACATTATCTCCACTCCCATTGCCTCTCTATTCCCACTCCCACTCCCACTCCCACCCCCACCCTCCCACCCCACCTCCCCCATTCTCACTCCCACGCCCACCCCCATTCTTTCACCTTCCCCATTCCCACTCCCTCTCCCACTCCCATCCTCCCACCCCACCCCTCCCACTCCCACCCTCACCCCACCCCCACCTCCCCCATTCCCACTCCCACTCCCACTCCCATTCTCCCACCCACTCCCATCCTCCCACCTCCACCTCTCACTCCCACTCCCATCCTCCCACCCCCACCCCTCCCCTGCCATTCCCACTCCCACTCCCATTCTCCCACCCTTATCCTCCCACCTCACCCCTCCCACTCCCACTCCCTCTCCCACTCCCACTCCCACTCCCATTTTCCCACCCCCCCACCTCCCCCATTCCCACTCCCACTCCCATTTTCCCACCCCCCCCACCTCCCCCATTCCCACTCCCTCCCCCATCCTCCCACCCCACCCCTCCCACTTCCACCCCCACCTCCCCCATTCCCACTCCCATCCTCCCACCTCACCCCTCCCACTTCCACCCCCACCTCCCCCATTCCCACTCCCTCTCCCACTCCCATCCTCCCACTCCCACTCCCCACCCCTCCCACTCCCACTCCCATCCTCCCACCCTCACCCCACCCCCACCTCCCCCATTCCCACTCCCTCTCCCACTCCCACTCCCATTCTCCCACCCCCACCCCCACCTCCCCCATTCCCACTCCCTCTCCCACTCCCACTCCCATTCTCCCACCCCCACCCCCACCCCCACCTCCCCCATTCCCACTCCCTCTCCCACTCCCACTCCTATCCTCCCACCCCCACCCCCACCCCCACCCCCACCGCCCCCATTCCCACTTCCTCTCCCACTCTCCCTTTCTCCCACTACCACCCTCCCACACTCCCTTTCTCCACTTTCCCACTCTCCCTTTCTCCCACTACCACCCTCCCAACTATCAATTCCACTATTACTTATGAATTCTAATTAAAACTATTACTTAAATAAATGATATTACTTGAAAACACTCATAGGATTTAAGGTTTAGGATTTCGTGGTTTGGGTTTAGGATTTGGGGTTTGGTGAGTTAGGGTTTAGGGTTTAGGGTTCAAGGTTTGAGGGTTAGGGTTTGGGGGTTAGGGTTTACAGTTTGGTGGTTTAGGGTTTAGGGTTTGGGGGTTAGGGTTTAGGATTTAGGGTTTAGGATTTAGGGTTTAGGGTTTAGGGTTTGGGGGTTAGGGTTTAGGGTTTAGGGTTTGGGGGTTAGGGTTTAGGGTTTGGGAGTTAGAGTTTAAGGTTTAGGGTTTAGGGTTTGGGGTTTAGGGTTTAGGGTTTAGGGTTTGGGAGTTAGGGTTTAGGGTTTAGGGTTTAAGGTTTAGGGTTTGGGAGTTAGGGGGTTAGGGTTTAGAGTTTAGGGTTTGGGCGCTAGGGTTTAGGGTTTAGGAGTTAGGGTTTGGGGGTTAGGGTTAAGGGTTTAGGGTTTAGGGTTTAGGAGTTAGGGTTTAGGGTTTAGGGTTCAGGGTTTAGGAGTTAGGGTTTAGGGTTTGGGGGTTAGGGGTTAGGGTTTAGGGTTTAGGGTTTAGGGTTTAGGGTTTGGGAGTTCGGGTTTAGGGTTTAGGAGTTAGGGTTTAGGGTTTGGGGTTTAGGGTTTAGGGTTTGGGGTTTAGGGTTTGGGAGTTAGGGTTTGGGGTTTGGGGGTTAGGGTTTAGGGTTTAGGGTTTATGGTTTGGGAGTTAGGGTTTAGGGTTGTTATTGGCTAGGGTTGAGGGTTGAGGGTTTAGGGTTTAGGGTTGTTTTGGTTTACGGTTTAGGGTTTAGGGTTTAGGGTTGTTATTGGTTAGTGTCTAATTAAATTTTCAAACAAGTTCTGGATTTTTAAATCATTAATAAAGTAGATTATTGAGAAGAGGCTAATGTTCTTTATAATGGTTGTTACAGCTTGTTTGCAAAGGAAACTCACAAAGGAGATGGCTACAAAATTTATTCCGGGGATGGAGGTGATTTTATGTTGCAAAAGAGAAGTAGTTGCATTTGCTACAATCCATGAAAGTGATCCAAATTCGATTTGTCACTTTAGAAGACTTGGCGAAGATAAGGTGGCGGTTATTGTATCAAGGATTCTTAGTGCACATGTTGAGCTAAAGCATAAGTGTGGGGATATGGAAATCCTTGGAGATGTTATGCCCTATAATACTGCCAACAAAGCATTTATTGCATGGGATAGAGATGAGACTTATCCAACACATGTCATCAGGAATACAAAGTGCATATCTTTGGATTTTAGAGTGGGAGATATTTTACAAATGTTATCATTTACAAATAAGTATGTAGCAGAAGGTCAAGTCTTGGGATTTGAACAAGTTGAACACTGGACATTTGCGCAGATGAGAATTCAAAAAGTTGCTGATGATGGTATGGATGATAACTCAATGTCATTGGATGGTCCCTACTATGAGGTAGGTAAGGATTTGAGATGGAGCATGCAATTTTTAAAGATTGGAAAGACTCGGCATGTGGTTTTTAATGATAAACATAATGTATACTACAACATCAAAGAATTGAAAGAATATGCCAATGTACCAAGCTCTATTCCTTCAGAGATGGATGATTCCAATGCACTCAACTATAGCACTGACGTCTTATCAGAAGTCGATGAGTTCATTGGTACCGAGAAAGAAAAATATTTCACAAGTGATGCCTTATCCGGGGTGGATGAGTTCATGCACATTGAGAACTTGGGCAAAGATGTCAAAAGTGTTATATCTTCAAGCATGGATGGCTTCATGGATACTGATAAAGTTCTTGGAGTCAAAGCAGGTAACTATGGAATCACGGAAATCATGCACGATAGTATAATGAGTGATGTTCTCTCTGGAGTAGAGGAGTTTCAAGACTATGGAGTTATGAAATCCATAGAAAGTGGATCAATGAGCGATGTTCTCTCAAGAATAGATGAGTTTGAAGATCATTCTGGACACTCTATCACCACTGACTATGGAGTTATGAAATCCATAGAAAGTGCATCAATGAGTGATGTTCTCTCAGGAATAGATGAGTTTGAAGATCATTCGAGACACTCTAACGCCATTGTGACAAGTGGTTCTACGATTGTATCAAAAGTAGGGATGAGATCAACAAAGGACTATTCGGTGTTTGACTTTGATTGTGAACTTGTAAATGTTATAAATGGTTTGACGAATGTATCAAAAGCAAGGATGACATCAACAAAGGAATATTCAGTATTTGACTGTCAGAGTGATAAGATCAAGGATGCAACATCTCATGAAAACAACGTGACAAATAAATCTTACAAGGAGAACTACACAAATCCAAATAAGAATGTATAGAAGGTCCCAAAACGGACATACAGATGCATGAAAAGACAACGAGTGCAGGCAGATCCAGAAAAGCAACCAAAGAGAATAAGAGTAATGAATGAAGATGTTATGCTAAAAGCAATGCGATCTACATGCTGTAAGCATACATGTATGCGATCCATTAACTTACATGACATCAAGGGTTGTAGAGAACATGTCTGGCAAAGGAAAGGAAGCAGAAGAAATGAATACCTACTCACGAGATTGTCTTGCTTTCTTGTAAATGATAAGAGAAGGCGAAGTTCAGGACATCAAATAAGGCCTCTTATAAATGGAAAAAGTATATGCAATAATGCATATCGCATTATTATAGGATTATCACATGGCACATATTGGAATTTGGCTAATAAAGCAAAGTATGGAGTTAAATTTAACATTCATGGAAACATAGAAAGGCCCAAAACAAGGAGAAAACAAGAGCCTCAACGGTTGCGGCAACAACAATTTTGAAAGATTACATTTATGAAAATGCTTTACCGCAACCCCAACTATCAGAAATGCATCTTCCGATAGGTTTGACAAAAAAAGAAGTATTTAACTCTATTGGAGAAACACAGAGGCAAAGAGGGCATGCACCGGCATCTTTTCATGCTTTGTATACTCTTTGGAAAAAAAAGCTTTGGACATGTTAAAATCCCAAAGAGGCAAAAAATGTCAAAGTGCAACGACTGTGATGATCTAAAGCGAGCACTTGAGACTGCAACATCTCCAGAACAAAAAGAAGCTTACAAAAGAAAGAGAGAATTTCATCATGGACTTGTTCGACATTCTAGAATAAAATATGCATTTTGGAAGGAGCAAGCTATTTCTCACCCAAATGAGTACATGTGCATTATTGTAGATGGTATGGATCAAAATACAACAACATTACCTCGATTCATCAACACTCCACCTAAGCTACAAGGCAAATACTTTTTAAAGACACATCTATGTGGAGTGTTAGTGCAGGGATTTAAGTTTTTTGTAGACATATGGATTGATTCCTTGCATCTACACGATAGCAATCAAGTTGTAACATCCGTTATGAAGGCAATTCACAATGTACATGCAGAAAAAGGTCGCCTACCAGCAACTTTGAGAATACAAGCAGACAATTGCGGACGAGAGAATAAGAATGTACTCTTCTTTGCATTTTGCTCAATGCTAATCGCTCATAGAATCTTCAATGAGATTGAAGTTGGGTTTTTGTTGGTTGGGCACACACATGAGGATATCGATCAGGTATTTAGCACAATTTCAAGAGAACTAAAACACAAGGACATGGAAACAATGGATGACTTGATAAGAAAATGTGGGAGGCAAGTTGGTGGCCGTAAGGAAGGAACAATATGCTCAATGGTTGAGAGGATGTATGATTGGAAGAGCTTTATTCTACCTTTCATACAAAAAGGTGGTGATGCCCTGATTGGTCATAGCACTCCATACTATTTTCGATTTTTCTTAAAGGATGAAAAACCAGTGATGCAATGGCAACACTATTCTCTTGATACAAAATGGGAACCTGAAGAACCTTACTCTCTCTTAACTTCAATCCCGAGCAAAGAAATGCATCCAACATGGGCTCCTATAAAAGAATTCAGCGAGAAATCCAAAGGTGAAATAGAAGGCTTAAAAGCTTTTATTGCATACAAAGAGGAAATGCTCCGGAGATTTCCTGATTGGAAGCCCTCTTGAAAGGAACACACTACTGTTGTAATTAGCAAGACCTACCAATTGATAAAGGACCTTGCAAAAATGCGAGAAGATGATATTAAGGCAGAACGGCCTTTATTTTGGCCAAATGTTGGTAATGACTTGCGTCCAGCATGTGGTCTCTTTGAAAATGAGTTTGGATCGTTGCTCCCATGTCCATATTGTGGACCCAAGAAGAGAGAGTTTATGCCACAAATAGACATAGATGTCCATTTTTTTGTTGCAGTTCGACCATCGGATGATGAACATGAGAACATGAAGTTTTGGGTTGCGAAAGTAGTTGACGTGAGCATGGATGACCAGGGGAGAGCTACAACATTTACAGTGGTATGGTATGAGCCAAGGGGCAGGAAGGAGAACCAAGATAACAATACATTGTATAGTAGTTGTTTGAAAAAGGAATGGGTCCCAAACCATGAAGCAATTTCAAGACTTTCCACAGAGACAGTCATAGTATCCTGGAAATCAAGGTCAAAGAAAACAAAGAAGCACATGGGGTATGATGTAGAAGACAAAATAAAATTACCACAACCAATTATTACGCACATTACAGAGTTCACAAAGATGCTCGCCCGGTAGAAGGAGATAGCGCAAATGAAGAATGCCCATGATAACACCATTCAAATATCGAGAAAGAGTGAAGGTGGTGGTGGTTGTCAGATGAGAGTGAATGAAGATGGCACCCAAGCGACAAGTGACGACAGAAAGGACATTCTGAACAAGCAAATGTTTGGATCGCTCATTTCTGTGATCATGATAGAAAAGGACATTCAAACAAGCAAATGTTTGGATTGCCCATTTGTACTAAACTCATTGTAAAGGAAAAATTAAATTATTGAAAAGGCCACAGGAGATCCTTTGTACAAAGACTCATCCAGAGCAATATTTGTTGTAAAACTTATGACATGATAATGTAAAATTGCAAGCATAGCTATTGCTATTTTTTGGAGTACAAAAGAGGCTTCCATCATGTCTCATGTGTATATAAACCTTTTAATTTCTTGAATATTCAAGAGTGTTATAGTTTTTTGCATTGAAAGTAAAAAGAGTCTTACAGGTCTCTTATGTATACATTTTTAAAATGTTGTGAATCCTCAATAGCATGGTTTTTCATGGATTTAAACTAATAATTCGGATTTTTTATTTTAAGAATATGATTCTTATAAACAAGAAATACAAATTTAGGATTTAATAGTAGTTTTTGCATTATTTGTACAACATTGTAGAGAGATATTTTGAAATGTCTTATGTGAAAATGATAGTGCCAGAAAGTAAACTTTTGATTCTCGAATGACAGTTTCATAAAGTAAACTTTTCAGTTGGGAAGGATTTTAAGGAATAGTCCAAAAGTAGACATATGAGTCCAAAATTAATGAAATAAGTGTTGGATGTGCATGACAGGAGCAAAAATAGTATTTAATGCTCGATGGACCATGCAAAGCATATCCGATGGGCACAACACTTTTTGTACACCTCAACTAGGTGGAATTGACTTACATGCAAAGTGGCACGCGCATCCCATTAGTGCTTGATTGGATAACATACCTAGTAGGCTCATGTTTTTTTACGAATGTGCATGACACTAGAGCAAAAATAGTATTTAATGCTTGATTGACCATGCAAAGGATAACTTGGCATGTCCATCTGAGGAGTACTTGATCGGATAACTTCTCCCACCAATAAATTAAGTACTAATTAAAAATTATAATAAATGAGTAGATTATTAAAAAGAGACTAATATTTATGTAATTGTTGCTACTGCAGCTTGCTTGCGAAGGACTCTCACAAAGGAGATGGCTATAGATTTTGTTCCAGGGATGGATGTGATTTTATGTAGCAAAAGAGAAGTAGTTGCATTTGCTACAATCCATGATAGTGATCCCAATTCACTTTGCCACTTTCGAAGACTTGGCGAAGATAAGGTGGCAGTTACTGTATCAAAGATTCTTAGCACACATGTTGAGCTAAAGTATAAATGTGGAGATATGGAAACACTTGGAGATGTTATGCCCTACAATACATCCAACAAATCATTTATAGCATGGGACAAAGATGAGACTTATGCAACAGACATTATCAAGAATACAAAGTGCACCACCTTGGATTTTACTATAGGGGACATTTTACAAATGAGATCATTTGCAAATAAGATTGTAGCAGAAGGTGAAGTATTGGGATTTGAACAAGTGGAGCAATGGTCATTTGCGCAGATGAGGATTCTAAAAGTCATTGATGATGGTATGGTTGATAACATAACATCCTTATGTGATCCCTACTATGAGGTAGGCAAGGATATGAGATGGAGCATGCAATTTTTAAACATGAGAAAGAGGCACGTGGTTTTCAATGATAAAGACAACGTATACTACAATATCAAAGGACATAAAAAGCGTGCCCATATGCCAGGCTCTATCACTTCAAATGTGGATGATTTCAATATACTCAATTATAGAAGTGACATCTTATCTGGAGTGGATGAGTTCATTGGTTCCAAGAAACAAAATGATTTTAGAAGCGAAGCCTTATCTGGGGTGGATGAATTCTTGCACAGTGAGAAGGGCAAAGGTTTCAATAGCGATGTCTTGTCAAGTGTGGATGAGTTCATGCATATTAACAAACCTGGTGTCAATCAAGGTTGTGGATTTGTGAAAGCCATGCAAGATGTCCCAATGAGTGATGTTCTCTCAGGAGTGGAAGAGTTTCAAGGTTCTCAATACTCTCGTAGAATATTGAATTCATTGAATGGTCCTAAGAGTATGTTAAAAACGAGGATGAGATCAACAGAGGATTATTCAGTATTTAACTTTGATTGTGATATGAACAAGGATGCAACGACCAATCATGGATGCTTGGTTACAAACAAATGTGAGGAGAAGAAGTGCATAAATACAGATAACAACGTGCACGAGGAACGAAAATGGTCATACATATGCATGAAGAGAAAGAGAATCCAGGCAGATCCACAAAAGCAACCAAAGAGGAAGAGAGTAATGAAGGAGGAGAACATGTTAAATGCATTGGGATATCTATGTTGCAAGTGAAGATGTATGCGCTTCATTGAACTTGCAGACATCAGGGAATGTAGAGGACACATGTGGCAAAGAAGGGGAAGCGAAAGAAATGAATACCTTCTCACAAGTCTCTCTTGCTTTCTTCAGAATGGCAATAAAAGGCTAAGTTCAAGACAAAAGGTAAAACCTCTCGTAAATGGAAAAAGGATTTGCAATAAGGCATATTGCAATATTACTGGATTATCCCATGGTACATATTGGGATTTAGTCACCAAGGCAAAGGGCGGCAACAAATTTAGCATTCACGGTAATAGAGGAAGGTCCAAATCAAGAATCTCAACTGTCAGGGCAGCAGCAATTTTGCAAGACTTCATACATGAAAACGCTTTGCCTCAACCCCATATATCTACCAAACTCCCTAACGGTGACGCGATCACTGAAATGCACCTTCCAATGGGCTTGACAAAGCTCAAAGTATTTGACTCTATTGCAGAAAAGCAAAGGCAAAGAGGGGATGCCGTAGCTTCTTCTCATACTTTGTATACTCTTTGGAAGAAGAACTTTGGATATGTTAAAATCCCAAGGAGGCCAAAAATGTCAAAGTGCAATGTCTGTGATGATTTAAAGCGAGCGATTGAGAGTGCAACATGTCCAAATCAAAGGGAATTATACAAAAAAAACCAAAAATCTCATCATGACCTTATTCGACATTCCAGACAAAAATATGCATTTTGGAAGGAGCAACCTATTTCACATCCTGATGACTACATGTGCCTTATTGTAGATGGCATCGATCAGAATACAACAACATTGCCTCGTTTTGTTGCCACTCCACCTAAATTACAAGGAAAGCACTTTCTAAAGACACATCTATGTGGAGTGTTAGTGCATGGAATTAAGTTCTTTGCAGATATATGGATTGATTCCTTGCATCTACATGATAGCAATCAAGTTGTAACATCTATTATGAAGGCAATTCGCAATGTACATGCAGAAAAAGGTCGCCTGCCACTGACTTTGAGAATACAAGCTGATAATTGCTGGCGAGAAAATAAGAATGTACTCATGTTTGCATTCTGCTCCATGCTAGTTGCTCATCGAATCTTCAATGAGGTCGAATGTGGATTTTTGTATGTTGGGCATACACATGAGGATATCGATCAGGTTTTTAGCACAGTCTCAAGGGAGCTTAAATGCAAGGATGTGGAGACAATAGATGACTTGGTAAGAAGATGTGGCAGGCAAGTTGGTGGTCGTAAGGAAAGTACAGTATGTGAGAGGCTCGAAAGAATGTATGATTGGAAGAGCTTCATTCTACCTTTCATACAAACGGGTGGTGATGCATTGACAGGTCATACCAATCCACACTACTTTCATTTTTTTTTTAAAGATGAAAAACCCGTAATGCAATGGCAACAGTATTCTCATGATACAAAATGGGAACCTGAAGAACCTTATAGTCTCTTAACTTCAATTGCCAGCAAGGAAAGGTATCCAACATGGGCTCCTATACAAGAATTTAATGAGAGGTCTAATTGTGAAATAGATGGATTAAAAGCATTTATTACATACAAAGAGGAAATGCTTCGGAGATATCCTGATTCGAAGCCTGCTTGGAGAGAACACACTACCACTGTAATTAACAAGACACGAAATTTAATAAAGGACCTTGAGAGAATGCGAGGCTCAAAGGATGTCAAGGAAGAATGCAATATGTTTTGGCCAAATGTTCATAACGATTTGCGCCCAGCTCCAGTCTTTGAAAATGAATTTGTATCATTACTCCCACGTCCATATTGTGGACCGAAGAAGAGAGAGTTTATGCCACAAGTAGATATAGAGGTCGATTGTTTTGTTGTGGTTCGGCCATCGGCGGATGATGAATATGAGAATGTGAAGTTTTGGGTTGCAAAAGTAGTTGATGTGCAAAGAGATGACCAAGGGAGAGCTACAACATTTACAGCGGTATGGTATGAGCCAAAGGGCAGGAAGGAGAATATGGATAACAACACATTATATACTAATTGTATAATGAAGGAGTGGGTCCCAAATGATGAAGCGGTCTCTCAAGTTTCGACGGAGAAAGGACGGAGACAATCATAGTGTCTTGGGATATGAGGTAGAAGGAAAAATAAAAATACCACAGCAAACTATTTTGCATATACACAAATTTTTAAGGATGCTCGCCATGGAGGAAGTAGAAGGAGACAACACAAATGAAGAATCTCCATGATTAAAGCTTTGTATTGAAGTCCATTGAAGGATTTTATTTGGGTACTAGGCAAGGAGCCAATCCAAGACAATTATAATCAGAGTCATCACCTCCTATGTCAAATGAGAGTCAAAATATGCACTGGATGTCACCCAAGGGTCAAGGCTTGCCAAGACAATAGGGAGTTAATGCAGATGGCACCTGGCAAGGGACTATCACATTGAGCAATAAGACAATGGGGAGTCAATGCACCCAAGGGGCAAGGCTTGGCAAGATAACTTGTGGGAGTTAATGCAGATGGCACCTGTATTTTGCACTGGATGTCACCCAAGGGTCAAGGCTTGGCAAGACAACTGGGAGTTAATGCAGATGGCACCTGGCAAGGGACTATCGCATTGAGCAATAAGACAATGGGGAGTCAATGCACCCAAGGGGCAAGGCTTGGCAAGACAAGCCTAGGTCAAATTATGCAGATGGCAACTGGCAAGGGACTGTCGTGACATTGAGCAATAAGACAATGGGGTGTCAAATTATGCACATGGCACGAATTGAGGCTCTTTAAGAGCAACAATTTAAATTGTAAACATATGTTCAATCTATATCATTTCGGATATAAAGACTCTAGCTAAGAGCAACGTATCTCAATGTAATCATATACATAAAGCTATAATTGCTATTATCCCTCTTTGGATCAATACAAAACTTGGGTCTTATGGCATCATGTCTTCTTTCTATTTATTAAAAGTTTTGTTAAATTTTGTGCATATTGCCGAGTGACAATGTTATTTTCATGAAATATTTAAGTCTCCTTTCATGGATTTATAAATTTATCACGTCAACAAAAAACGTCAAGGAAAAATATTAAAAATAATTAAATTAACAAATAACTTAGATATAGCTAGAATTTCTAATATACGATTATTTCAAATTCTTGCATGTTGGTGCAAAAGTATAGATTGAAAAAACAATATTTTTATGTGAATATGATAGAGCCACAAAGTGAACTTTTGATTTGGGAAGGAAAAACGTCAAGGAAAAATATTAAAAATAATTAAATTAAGAAATAACTTAGATATAGCTAGAATTTCTAATATAGGATTATTTCAAATTCTTGCATGTTGGTGCAAAAGTATAGATTGAAAAAACAATATTTTTATGTGAATATGACAGTGCCACAAAGTGAACTTTTGATTTGGGAAGAAACTTTTTAGAAAGTAAAATTTTTATTTGGAAAGGATATTTTCATAAAGTAAAGTTTCCATTTGGGAAGGATTTTTGGGCTTCATCCAAAAACAACACAAAAAGTCCAAAATTAATGAAATAGGTGTTTAACATTTGCAAATACCATGCCTTGCCCGCTTATTGTTGGGAACCGCTCACCGATGCAAACCAGATGCATGGTTCCACCATGGGAGGCTGAGTCATTGCTTGTAAGAGGTTTGCGCCCAACATTTCTATTTCTTTAAATTCTCATCCTACAGAAATCAGTTTTTACCAACTTGAATCCCAAGGTATTGATCTTGTGATTGGTAATGATTTCTTAAACCGCCACCTTTCCTTTGGCTTCTCCACAGACCAGATGGCCCTCACTATTGATAATATTTTAGTGCAACTTCCTGCTCGTGAAAAGGTCCGCAAGGTTCTTAAGCCATATGATGAAGATTTGGAAATTGTAAATAAAGCTTCTCCTCTTTCCCCTTTCTGTCCAGCACCTAAACAATATCAGGCTTCTCCAACACCCTCACCTCCGAATGTAGCTAGTCAATTCAGTCCTCCACCTGATATCCAACAGTTGATGTCTGACGCCGAGCTCCAAGCTTATGTGCAAGATCTTGTGCATAAAGATACTCAAAAAGATCTACGCCGTCAAGCTCATATGCTTTTCCTGTGCGAAAATCTGCAGCAAATGGAACAACAATTCTTGACACATTGTAGCAGCGATTCTCCTCTCGCATTTAAGCATATTTTTCAGCATCAGATTGGGTTACCCATTAAGGAAGGATCGAAGCCCTACAAAGAAAGTCCATATGGCTTCACACAGGAAGATCGCAAACTCTATAATGATGAGACCGCCGATCTTCTTCGACAAGGACTGATCAGAGAATCCCCTTCTGAATGGGCCGCAGCAGCTTTCTATGTCAATAAACATTCTGAGCAAAAGCGCGGCAAAAAGAGGAAAAGAAGTACTGCCACAAGAGCAATGAGAACATTGCGGGAAGCATCTGCAGGATGTGTGACGAGGCGCAGAGGAGTGAGAGCTGGAGGGAGGACAGAAGTCATGGTGTCCGAGAAACTGTTGACAAATAGCTGGAGACACCAAGCTGATTTCTTTCAATTTATGTTTCAAGGTGAATTCAGTGCATTGCCTGCGAATATATACCTGAACGAGTTGAAACAAATTGGCAAAGGTGAAATCAGCGACTGTGTTATGGACTTCTGTAGGGCGATTGTCTAGATTGACAATCTTGGTCTGCGCTTGAATGAGAGCCATGATTGCTTCGCCAAGCCGATGTGGCAAACTAAAGAGATAATGGCGCTTGGCTAAAGTATTCGCAAAGATGCCGGTGCCGTGAACCAGTTGTTGAACATGCGCATTGTAAGTAGAGAGTTGAGAGAGGTCGCATAGTTTCAATGCAAAGAATTCATTTGAAGCCTGGGCCCGATCATCAGTGAACGTTGGTAGAAACTGATTGGAAATAGCTGCGATTAGAGCGTCAGGAGCATTGGCCTACTGGTTGCCATCATGACTATTGAAAATTTGCTCTTTTGACTCGTCACTGAGAAACTCCCACCAGTTGGCGAGAATACCTGTGAAGCCCTTTGTGGTTTCGACGGCAGCATCACGAGGGTTCCACCGGTAGATAGTCACTAAAGACATCATATGCCCATAGAAGATTTTCAAAATATCTTTAATGGCTTGAGGAGTGGCCCCATCTAGATTAAGTATGTACCCGGGGAAGGATTTATGGTGCATGCGAAAGCGAAGTTCACCGGCTTCATCCAACGAGCCATCTGTATATTGGGGTTGCTGAAATTCCCCACGTATGAATTGGGCACCATGTGAATCTTGATAGGCCGTCTTCTTGCCGTGCCAGGTAGAGGACTCAGGGGGATCATCATGCATAGGTCCAGGCTTGACTCCATCATTCATAAAGAGAGGTAAAGAAGTAGGAGCTGCAGGAGGGGGGACAGGAGGAGGAGCAGGTACAGGACCGGGTGCAGGTTCATTGGTATCAGAATCATTTGACTCAAGGGGATCAATACCAACAGAACCTAGGGCAGGAGAAGGAAGAGTAGGAAAAAACAGATCAGGATTAAGAGGAATGACACCACCAAGGGGTGGACTGTAGAGGGATCATTCGCTTGCTCATCTTGCTCAGTCCATCGAAAAGCTCGAATAATGGGATGAGCTGGGTCGAGCCATTCAGCAGCTTGAGGGGCGTCATAAGGTAAGGCATCCGTGACTTTGACGTCAACAAAATATTCAGTAGGGGGAAACATAAAGGTAGGAGATAGATTAAAGCTTAAATGAGGGGGAGCTGCAGAAGAGGGTGGAAGGGTATATGGTACAACAGAAGAGAGGGAAGAAGAAGAAGATGCAAAGGGTTCTTGCAACACAGAGGTCAGCTTAGCATCAAGCTTGGCGAGTGCTAATTGGAGATTATATAGGGCAAGATGACAATCATCCAAACTTTCTTGGACCCGGAGATTATGCGCATTACACCAATTTAACTGTTGCTGTTCAACAGGAATTTGGGAGGCAGGAAGGGAATGATCAACTAAGGTGTACGGAGCATGAACAGACTTACTGCCATCATCAAGATGCTTGTGTACAAGAGGAGCTTGGGCAAACTCTGCCGCAAGAGTGAGGGAGAATGGCCTTATATACACAAAAGGAGGGAAAGAAACCACTATGGAAAGAACACCAGGGGCATCGTGGTTTGCAAGACCAGGAGCGCCTTTTCAATACCAGGGGCACTGTTGGTTGTGGGGAGGTGAAGGTCTTATCTGGTTTCCCAGACAGTGTCTAATCACCTTTACAAGGGTGCACAATAGCCAGCGTGATGCTGGGCCCAATAAGGAGCACCTTCACGAGAAAGCATATTTGGGAGGACATTAGTGCTGCCTTTTTTCCATTCGATGTTGAAGTCGTACATGGAAAAGAATTCTTGCCACCATGCTAGACGTCCACGACCAATTTGCTCATCAATTTTTCGGGTGCAGAAAGTCTGGAAATTTCAGTTATTAGTGCGGATAGTAAAAGGCTTGTTGAGGATGAAAAGTTTGAGTTTCTGGATAGCCTTTCTGACTGCCAGGATTTCCTTTTTGATCGAATGGTAATTGCGTGTTCTGCACCTTGAAAAATACCGGAGCGGAAGGCACAGATAATTTCCTCGTTTGAGTGTGTGCGTTCCAAGAGTATGGCCCCCCAAAACTGATCAGATGCATCACTTTCAATGATTAAGGTAGCATCTTTAGAGGGGATGTTGAGGGGAGGTAGCCGGGCGATCTGTTGCTTGATGTTGGCAAGAGCTAGGGTTTGAGCAGGGCCCCAAGGCGGTCCATCTTTCCGAAGACATAGTTGGAGAAGATAGCGATCTTTGGCAAGGTGTTGATAAAAAGGAGAAATATAATTTAAACAGCCAAGAAAGCGTTGGAGTTGTTGTTTGTAATGGATTTTGGAGGGAAAACTTTGTAGAGCCTTGAGCACATGGTCTTGTAGTTGGATAGCACCATTGTGGATGAGTACACCAAGAAAGTCAATGGAGGTTTTCTCGATCTGGATTTTGGAAGGAGACAAAACCAGAACTTTTTGCTGGAGCAAGTCATGAATTATTTTTAAGTGTCGGAGATGCAAATGAGAATCCTTACTGTATATGAGAATGTCGTCGATGTAGATAAGACAGAAGTCATGGTAGGGTGAGAAAAATTCTACCGGAGCAGTCTTGAGGCCAAAAGGTAGGACTGTCCATTCATAAAACCCTTGAGGGACGACAAAGCCAGTCTTATGCCAATCTTGAGGAAGAAGACCAATTTGCCAAAATCCTGCTTTTAGATTAAGTTTGGAGTAGATTTTGGCACCACTGATTTTATGCATGAGATATTCTTTATTGGGCAAAGGATAAGACACAGAGAGTAAACATTTGTTCAAGGGTTTATAATTGATTACCAACCTCTTTTTGCCGCGCTTTTGCTCGGAGTGTTTATTGACATAAAATGCTGCGGCAGCCCATTCAGAGCGAGATTCTCGGATAAGTCCTTGTTGTAGAAGATTGGCTATCTCAGTATTACATAGTTGACGATCTTCCTGTGTAAAACCATAAGGACTTTCCTTGTACGGTTTAGAGCCGTCCTTGAGAGGTAAACCAATCTGATGCTGAAAAATGTGCTTAAATGCTAATGGAGAGTCACTGCTACAATGGGTAAGCAGTTGCTGTTCCATTTGCTGAAGATTCTCACAAAGGAAGAGCATATGGGCTTGGCATCGGAGATCCTTCTGAGTATCTTTCTGGACGAGATCCTGAGATCCTGCACAAAAGCTTGGAGTTTGGTATCAGACATCAATTGTTGGGCATCCGGAGGAGGGCTAAACTGACCCACTGTATTAGGAGGCGACTGTGTAGGAGAAGCCATATATTGGTCCGGTGCTGGACAGAACGAAGAAAGAGGGGTCGTTTTATTTACAATTTCCAAGTCCTCTTCATAGGCCTTGAGGACTTTGCGAACCTTTTCTCTAGCAGGAATTTGAACAAGGGTAAATTACCAATGGTGAGGGCCATCTGGTCCGTGGAGAAACCAAATGGGAGATGGCGATTTAAGAAATCATTCCCAATGATGATCAATTCCTTGCGATTCAAGTTGGTAAAAACTGATTTCTGTGGGATGAGAATTCAAAGAAATGGAAATATTGGGGGCAAACCTTTTACAGGCAATCACTCCACCACCCATCGTGGAGCCATGCATTTGGTTTGCATTAGTGAGAGGCTCCCAACAGTAGGAGGGCAAAGCATGGTATTTACAAATATTGAAGCCGGAGCCTGTATCGACAAGAGCAATAAGGGAATAGGGAGGCACACCAAGAGAGCGGAGGAGAACAGAGATTAGCCAGGTTTTCATCGGATTACGCACAGGGGGAGTAGGAGTCTTAAAAAAATCATGGAAAGAGAAGGCAGGTGGTGGAGCTATAGAGTCAGCTGTACAGCGGAGCAGATGGGTACTAACCTTGCGATCTAAGGACTCAAGAGTAGTAGTCAGGTTGGTACATTGAGGCATGATAGTGCAGACATGGGTTTTTAAGATAGTAATATTTTCTTGGAGAGTCTGGAATTGTGTGGAACAAGAAGGAGAGGAGGAAGAAGGTACCAAGAGCGTATGAACATGAGTTTTCCAGAAGGGAGGAGGTAAGACATGAGGAAGAAAAACTAGGGGATCATGCACGAAATGTGGGGGAGTGAAGATAGCTGGACCAGTATAGGAAGAGGGAGAGGCAGCTGGGGCTTAAGGGGAAACAGAGTAGGAGCGGAACGAGAAGCAGGAGGAGAGGAAGGTGGTAAAGGAAAATCAGAGATATCAGTGGGAGTATCAGAGTCTGTATTAGAGGAGGCAAGGAGGTCAATGAAGTTGCTGGCTTGGTTCATGAACAGGGGAGTCTCAGCAACTTCGGAGTCAGGGAGATTTAGTTGACAACTAAAGCACTCAGGAGTGTCAGATTCAGAACACTCATATAATGATTCATCAGTAATTCCTTGGGATACCACTTCCCAATTGTCAGGGGTATTGACAAGGGAGAAAAAACCTTTGAGTTGCCGTTGTTGAGAATTCTTCGGTTGTTGTGGGAAATCCCGGGCAAAGTGTCCTTTCTTTCCACAGATGAAGCAGCCAGATTTGGAGGATGGAGAGGCAAATTTGTGACGACGAAGGAACCTTTGGGGATGGCGTGGATATCAACGATGCCAGTGGATTTTACGGAGATGGGGAAAAGAAGTACTGCCACAAGAGCAACGAGAACGTTGCGGGAAGGATCTGCGGGATGTGCGACAAGGCGCAGAGGAGTAGGTTCTGGAGGGAGGACAGAAGTCATGGTGTCCGAGAAACTGTTGACAAATAGCTGAAGACACCAAGCTGATTTCTTTCAATTTATGTTTCAAGGTAAATTCAGTGCATTGCCTGTGAATATATACCTGAACGAGTTGAAACAAATTGGCAAAGGTGAAATCAGCAACTGTCTTATGGACTTCTGTAGGGCGATTGTCTAGATTGACAATCTTGGTCTGCGCTTCAATGAGAGCCATGATTGCTTCACCAAGCCGATGTGGCAAACTAAAGAGATAATGGTGCTTGGCTGAAGTATCTGCAAAGATGCCGGTGCGGTAAACCAGTTGTTGAACATGCACATTGTAAGTAGAGAGTTGAAAGAGGTCGCACAGTTTCAATGCAAAGAATTCATTTGAAGCCTGGGCCCGATCATCAGTGAACGTTGGTAGAAACTGATTGGAAATAGCTGCGATTAGAGCATCAGGAGCATTGGCCTACTGGTTGCCATCATGACTATTGAAAATTTTCTCTTTTGACTCGTCACTGAGAAACTCCCACCAGTTGGCGAAAATACCTGTGAAGCCCTTTGTGGTTTCGACGGCAGCATCACGAGGGTTCCACCAGCAGATAGTCACTAAAGACAGCCGCTTCATTGATAATATGCTTGATAGTCCATTTCCCATTCAGTTGGCATCGGAAGGGCATCAAAATAGAAATGAGTGACTTCAGCATTGGTTGCACCATACAAAATACATTCATCAGAAGAATGAATGTTACGGGGGATGGGATTGATGGTCGACACAAGATAATTGATGCAATGAACATGAATGGCGCAGTGTTCGGAGCGGGGTTTCATACTGAGACCTTTGACCTGGACATAGAGACGTAAAGGAGTAGACAGGTGTGGATCAGTGAGGGACATCTTGAAATTCGGGTATACAACAGTATATACAGGTTCTTTGTTGAGAGAACCATGTACAAGCCCTATACGAGCATCACGAATAGTGAGATAATGGGTATCCACAAGGCTGACCATACAAGTGGCATTTACGCCAGAATGGAAAAGTGGTTCGATAGCTAGGACAAAGCAACCGAAATGGATATATTGGTAGCCGGAGCTTTTAAAGGTATCGATCTCAGCGGGTGTGAACAAAGGTAAGTAGACACCGGAAGTTCCCTCATCAGCTATATTGATACAAACCTCAGAGTTCTTAATATGACGTAAGGCCTTAAACTGGAAGGTAGAGAATTTGTACACTTCTTCCAAAGGAAGGTTCCAAGAAGCCTTGGACTCAAAAATGTCAACAGAGGTGGAGGCAGAGCCAGGAACGGAGAAACAGGAGGAGATAGCACGGATAAGCTTGGCCATCTGGATGGACAGAAACAAAGTCACCAACACAGCGTTACTTCGGCACTCTAGTTGACTTCAACCACAAACGGCACTTCACTGGCCTCAAAGGGGGAGTCGGTCAGAGACTTTTCGCAAGCTAATGCAAAGATCGTGAACGAGGCTCTGATACCAAAAGGACAAGACGTTCTTTGCACTCTGAACTCCTAGATGGAGTATGTATTTTTAGCACCGAACACAATTCCAAAAGGAATGGAGAACTGAAAATCAGCAGACGAGACGATAAGGAAGAGGATGTAACGAGGGAAAGGAGAGCGAGGGAATGATCGACAACCAGAAGAAGTCAGTGAAGGAGCATACATAAGAGTATAAGAGATACGAAGAGGAGAGCTTGGCTTGGAAAGAGAAAAGACAAGAGAAGGCATAGAAGGAAGTTTACAAGAAGGCAAGAGGGCCAGATGTATTACAAGAGAGCAAGGGAGCTTGTATACAAGAGGAGCATGGGCAGACTCTGCCTTAGGAATGAGGTAGGATGGCCTTTTATACACAAGAGGGAGGAGCAAAACCTCGTCACAAAAGAATACCAGAGGCGTCGTGGGTTTGGAAAACCAGGAGAAAACCAGGGGCGCTCATGGTTTTGGGAGGTGAAGGTCTTATCTAGTTTCCCAGACAGTGTCTAATCACCGTTATACAGGGGTATACAGTAGCCCGCATGGTGCTAGGCCCAGTAGGGAGCACCTTCGCGAGAAAGCATATTAGGGAGTACATTGGTGCTACCTTTTTTCCATTCGACAGTAAAGTCGTACATGAAAAAGAACTCTTGCCATCGTGCTAGTCGACCATGCCCAATTTGCTTATCAATTTTCCGAGTGCAGAAAGTTCAAAAATTTTGATTATCAGTGCGGACAGTAAAAGGCTTGTTGAGGATGAATAGTTCAAGTTTTTGGATAGCCTTTTTTACAGCCAAGATTTCTTTTTCGATGGAGTGATAGTTGCGTTCGGCACCTTGAAAGATACCAGAACGGAAGGCACAGAGGATTTCCTGATTGCCGTTCCAAGAGAATAGCACCCCAAAACTGATCGGATGCATCTGTTTCAATAATCAAAGTAGCACCTTGAGATGGAATATTGAGTGGGGGTAATTGGGCAATTTGTTGTTTGATATTGGCAAGGGCTTGTGTTTGGGCAGGTCCCCAAGGTGGACCATCCTTACGGAGACAAACCTGGAGTAGATAACGATCTTTGGCAAGATGTTGGTAAAAAGGGGAAATATAATTTAAGCAACCAAGGAAACGTTGGAGTTGTTTCTTATCATAGATCTCTGAAGGAAAACTTTAGAGGGCCTTGAGGACATGGTCTTGCAATTGTATAGCACCGTTGTGAATAAGCACTCCAAGAAAATCAATAGAGGTTTTTCCAATTTGGATTTTGGAGGGAGATAAGACCAACCCCTTTTTCTGGAGCAGATCTGGAGATGCCGGAGATGAAGATGAGAATCCCTGCTGTAAAGAATCCAGTTTTATGCCAATCCTAGGGGAGAAGACCAATCTGCCAGAATCCAGCTTTTAGATCTAGTTTGGAATAGATCTTGGCTCCACTAATCTTCTACATTAGATATTCCTTGTTGGGTAATGGATATGACACCGACAGTAAACACTTATTCAAGGGTTTATAGTTGATGACGAGCCTCTTTTTGCCGCGCTTTTGCTCAGAATGTTTATTGACATAGAAAGCTGCTGCGGCCCATTCAGAACGGGATTCTCTGATCAGTCCTTGTCGGAGAAGATCGGTGATCTCATCATTACAGAGTTTGCGATCTTCCTGTGTGAAGCCGTATGGACTTTCTTTGTAGGGCTTCGATCCTTCCTTGATGGGTAACCCAATCTGATGCTGAAAAATATGCTTAAATGCGAGAGGAGAATCGCTTCTACAATGTGTCAAGAATTGTTGTTCCATTTGCTGCAGATTTTCGCACAGGAAAAGCATATGAGCTTGATGGCGTAGATCTTTTTGAGTATCTTTATGCACAAGATCTTGCACATAAGCTTGGAGCTCGGCGTCAGACATCAACTGTTGGGTATCAGGTGGAGGACTGAATTGACCAGCTGCATTCGGAGGTGAGGGTGCTGGAGAAGCCTGATATTGTTCAGGTGCGGGACAGAAAGGGGAAAGAGGAGAAGCTTCATTTACAATTTCCAAATCTTCATCATATGGCTTAAGAACTTTGCGGAACGCAACTATCACTCCATCGAAAAAGTCTCTGACCGACTCCCCCTTTGAGGCCAGTGAAGTGCCATTCGTGGTTGAAGTCAACTAGAGTGCCGAAGTAACGTTGTGTTGGTGACTTTGTTTCTGTCCATCCAGATGGCCAAGCTTATCCGTGCTATGTCCTCCCGTTTCTCCACTCCTCGCTCTGCCTCCACCTTTGTTGACATTTCTGAGTCCAAGGCTTCTTGGAACCTTCCTTTGATCGACCTTGAAGAAGTGTACAAATTCTCTGCCTTCCAGATTAAGGCCTTATGTCATATTAAGATCTCTGAGGTTTGTATCAATATAGCTGATGAGGGAACTTCCGGTGTCTACTTACCTTTGTTCACACCCACTGAGATCGATACCTTTAAACGCTCTGGCTACCAATATATCCATTTCGGGTGCTTTGTCCTAGCTATCGAACTGCTTTTCTGTTCTGGCATAAATGCCACTTGTATGGTCAGCCTTGTGGATACCTGTTATCTCACTATTCGTGATGCTCGTATAGGGCTTGTACATGGTTCTCTCAACAAAGAACCTGTATATACTATTGTATACCCAAATTTCAAGATGTCCCTCACTGATCCACACATGTCTATTGCTTTACGTCTCTATGTCCAGGTCAAAGGTCTCAGTATGAAACCCCGCTCCGAACACTGCGCCATTCATGTTCGTTGCATCAATTATCTTGTGTCGACCATCAATCCCATCCCCTGTAACATTCATTCTTCTGATGAATGTATTTTGTATGATGCAACCAATGCTAAAGTCACTCGTTTCCCGTTTGATGCCCTTCCAATGCCAACTGAATGGGAAATGGACTATCAGCATATTATCAATGAAGCGGCTGTAGTAGAGGCCCCTTATCAAATTGAAGATTCCACCTCCAAAGCTCTTGTTTGCCGACGCTCTGGTGATCGTTCTAAAAAGGTCATGCGCTTCTGTTTCCCTGCTTCATCCAATATATCAATAGCCAGCACTCCTGCTTTTGAGACAGCTAGCATCCCTGAAAGTTCCACCCAAAGAGCCGCTGCTGTACGTGATTGGTTAACGACTAGTTCCGCCCAGCACTATCCTGCTGACACTACTCTAGAGTATCGAACCGACACCGCCGTCAATCATACTCCTCAATCGCATTCCAACTTTGAAGCTATTACCAACCATGGGATTCCCATGCTGATGTTCCAACCCACCGATTGGCCATCCTCTTCCGGGTTTCAAGAATCGATGGATTATAGACTTAGTAAGTTAGTACATGCTCCATATGCTCTTGTTGCTTCTTCTGTTCCTACCTCTCATATTCCTGTCGAGCAACAGTAGTTAAATTGGAGCAATGCCCATAATCTTCGGGTCCAAGAAAGTTTGGATGATTGCCGTCTTGCCTTGTATAATCTCCAGTTAGCTCTCGCCAAGCTCAATTCCAAACTCACAGCTGTGTTACATCCCTCTCCTGAATCTTCTCCTTCCCTTCCCTCTGTCTTTTCGGTTGTCCCCTATACTCTTCCCCCTTCCTCTGCTGCTCCTCCCCATCTCAGTTTTAATCTCTCTCCTACATGGATGTTTCCTCCTCCAGAATACTTTGTTGATGTGAAAGTCACTGATGAGTTACCCTATGATGCTCCACAAGCAGCTGAATGGCTCGACCCTGCTCATCCAATCATTTGAGCTTTGCGATGGACTGAGCAAGATGAACAGGCACAGGATCCTACCCTTACTTGACCTCCCCTTGGTGGTGTTATTCCCCTCAATCCTGACCTGTTTTTTCCTACTCTTCCTTCTCCTGCCCTTGGACCTATTGGTATTGATCCCCATGATTCAGATGATTCTAACACTAAGGAACCTTTTATGCCTCTCCCTCCTCCTCGGCCTGTCCCCCCTCCTGCAACTCCTGCTTCTCTTCCTCTGTTCATGAATGATGGTGTTAAACCTGAACCTATGCAGGAAGACCCTTCTTCATCGACCTGGCATGGTAAAACAACAGCATATCAAGATTCCCCCGGTGCTCAATTTATTCGGGGCGAATTCCAGCAACCCCAGTATACTGATGGCACTCTTGATGAAGCTGGTGAGCTCCATTTCCGTATGCAACATAAATCTTTTCCTAGCTACATTCTTAATCTTGATGGTGCCACTCCCCAAGCAATCAAAGACATCCTCAAAATCTTCTATGGTCATATGATGTCCTTGATTACTATCTATTGGTGGAATCCTCGCGATGCTGCTGTAGAAACCACCAAAGGTTCACAGGCATCCTGGCTAATTGGTGGGAATTCTTAAGTGAAGAGTCAAAGGAGCATATTTTCAATAGTCATGACAGCAATCAGCAAGCCAATGCTCCTGATGCTTTAATCGCTGCTATTTCCAATCGATTTCTTCCGACCTTCACTGATGATAGAGCACAGGCGTCAAATGAGTTCTTTGCCTTGAAACTGTGTGACTTGTTTCAACTTTCTACCTACAATGCCCATGCTCAACAATTGGTCTACCGCGCCGGCATTTTTGCAGATACGTCAACAAAGCGCCATTATTTATTTAGTCTGCCCCATCGCCTTGGTGAAGCAGTTATGGCCCTGATTGAGGCCCAAACCACAAGATTGTCAATTTGGATAATCAGCCTACAGAAGTTCATAAAACAATTGCTGATTTTACTTTTGCCAACCTATTTCAACTCGTTCAGCTTTATATTCGAAGGCAATGTACCGAATTCACGCTGAAACACAAATTAAAAGAAATCAACTTGGTATCTCCCGCTATCTGTCAGCAATTTCTTGGACACCATGACTTCTGTCCTCCCTCTAGTTCTTATTCTTCTGCTCCTCGCCGCTCATCCTATAGAGCTCCCCAAAAGCATTCCCGCTGCTCTTGTGGTAGTACAGCTTTTCATCGCCTCCGGAAGCTTCGCTGGTGCCGTCGTTATCCACGCCGCCCTCAGCGTTTCTTACACGTCTAAATTTGGTTGCTTCATCTACGGTAAAAAAGGCCACTTTGCTCGTGACTGCCCCCAACAATCCAAGAATTCCCAACAAAGGCAACTCAAAGGTTTCTTCTCTCTTGTTAATACCCCTGATCAATGGGAAGTTGTGTCCCAAGGAATTACGGATGAATCTCTTTATGAGTGCTCTGAATTAGATACTCCTGAATGTTTTAGTTGCCAATTGCAGCTTCCTGATTTAGATGATACTCCCCTTTTCATGAACCACCCTCACAACTTCATTGATCTCCTTGCCTCTGATTCCGATTCAGATACACCCACAGATATTGATGATTTCCCTTTACTCCCTTCTCCTCCAATTTCTCACTCTCGGCCATCCCCTGTTGTCCCTAAACACCAGCCTCCTCCTATTCTTCCTTCTTCTTATGCGGGTCCTGCTGTGTTCACTCCCCCGCATTTTGAACATGATCCTCTTGTTTCTCTTCCTCATGTTTTACCTCCTCCCTTCTGGAAGACTCCGGTCCATATGCTCTCAGTACCTTCTTCCTCTACCCCTTCCTGTTCAACGCAATTTCACTCCCTTTTAGAAAATTTGACTACCCTGAAAACCCATGTCTCTACTATTATGACTCAATGCACGAATCAGACAACTACTCTTGAGGCACTAGATCACAAAGTTACTAACCATCTACACCAATGTACCGCTGTCTCTAATCCCCCACCTTCTGCTTTCTCTTTTCATGACTTCTTCACGACTACTGCTCCTCCTGTTCGTAATCCCATGAAAACCTTGCTCATTTCAGTTCTTCTTCGACCCCCCGGAGTGCCTCCTTACTCTCTTATTGCCCTTGTAGATACTGGCTCTGGGTTTAACATTTGCAAATACCATGCCTTGCCCGCTTATTGTTGGGAACCGCTCACCGATGCAAACCAGATGCATGGTTCCACCATGGGAGGCGGAGTCATTGCTTGTAAGAGGTTTGCACCCAACATTTCTATTTCTTTAAATTCTCATCCTACAGAAATCAGGTTTTACCAACTTGAATCCCAAGGTATTGATCTTGTGATTGGTAATGATTTCTTGATGGACCAGATGACCCTCACTATTGATAATATTTTAGTGCAACTTCCTGCTCGTGAAAAGGTCTGCAAGGTTCTTAAGACATATGATGAAGATTTGGAAATTGTAGATAAAGCTTCTCCTCTTTCCCCTTTCTGTCCAGCACCTGAAAAATATCAGGCTTCTCCAACACCCTCACCTCCGAATGCAGCTGGTCAATTCAGTCCTCCACCTGATACCCAACAGTTGATGTCTGACGTCGAGCTCCAAGCTTATGTGCAAGATCTTGTGCATAAAGATACTCAAAAAGATCTATGCCGTCAAGCTCATATGCTTTTCCTGTGTGAAAATTTGCAGCTTCGCTGGCGCCGCCGTTATCCACGCCGCCCTAGCGTTTCCTCCGTCGCCGCAAATTTACCTCTTCTTCCACCTCTAAATTTGGTTACTTCATCTGCGGTAAAAAAGGCCACTTTGCTCGTGACTGCCCCCAACAACCCAAGAATTTGCAACAAAGGCAGCTCAAAGGTTTCTTCTCTCTTGTTAATACCCCTGATCAATGGGAAGTTGTGTCCCAAGGAATTACAGATGAATCTCTTTATGAGTGCTCTGAATTAGATACTCCTGAATGTTTTAGTTGCCAATTGCAGCTTCCTGATTTAGATGATACTCCCCTTTTCATGAACCACCCTCACAACTTCATTGATCTCCTTGCCTCTGACTCCGATTCAGATACACCCACAGATATTAATGATTTCCCTTTACCCCCTTCTCCTCTAGTTTCTCACTCTCGGCCATCCCCTGTTGTCCCTAAACACCAGCCTCCTCCTATTCTTCCTTCTTCTTATGCGGGTCCTGCTGTGTTTACTCCCCCACATTTTGTACATGATCCTCTTGTTTCTCTTCCTCATGTTTTACCTCCTCCCTTCTAGAAGACTCCGGTCCATATGCTCTCAGTACCTTCTTCCTCTACCCCTTCCTGTTCAACGCAATTTCACTCCCTTTTAGAAAATTTGATTGCCCTCAAAACCCATGTCTCTACTATTATGACTCAATGCACGAATCTGACAACTACTCTTGAGGCACTAGATCACAAAGTTACTAACCATCTACACCAATGTACCGCTGTCTCTAATCCCCCACCTTCTGCTTTCTCTTTTCATGACTTCTTCACTACTCCTGCTCCTCCTGTTCCTAATCCCATGAAAACCTGGCTCATTTCAGTTCTTCTTCGACCTCTCGTAGTGCCTCCTTACTCTCTTATTGCCCTTGTAGATACTGGCTCTGGGTTTAACATTTGCAAATACCATGCCTTGCCTGCTTATTGTTAGGAACTGCTCACCGATGCAAACCAGATGCATGGTTCCACCATGGGAGGCGGAGTCATTGCTTGTAAGAGGTTTGCACCGAAGATTTCTCTTTCTTTAAATTCTCATCCTACAGAAATATATTTTTACCAACTCAAATCCCAAGGTATTGATCTTGTGATTGGTAATGATCTCTTAAACTGCCACCTTCCTTTTGGCTTCTCCACGGACCAGATGGCCCTCACTATTGATAATATTTTAGTGCAACATCCTGCTCGTGAAAAGGTCCGCAAAGTTCTTAAGCCATATGATGAAGATTTGGAAATTGTAAATAAAGCTTCTCCTCTTTCCCCTTTCTGTCTCGCACCTGAACAATATCAAGCTTTCTTTATCTTGATGGTGCCACTCCCCAAGCAATCAAAGACATCCTCAAAATCTTCTATGGTCATATGATGTCCTTGATTACTATCTATCGGTGGAATCCTCGCGACGTTGCTGTAGAAACCACCAAAGGGTTCACAGGCATCCTGGCTAATTGGTGGGAATTCTTAAGTGAAGAGTCAAAGGAGCATATTTTCAATAGTCATGACAGCAATCAGCAAGCCAATGCTCCTGATGCTTATATGACCATAGAAGATTTTGAGGATGTCTTTGATTGCTTGGGGAGTGGCACCATCAAGATTAAGAATGTAGCCAGGAAAAGATTTATGCTGCATACGGAAACGGAGCTCACCAGCTTCATCAAGAGTGCCATGAGTATACTGGGGTTGCTGGAATTCGCCCCGAATAATTTGAGCACCGGGGGAATCTTGATATGCTGTTTTTTTACCATGCCAGGTGGATGAAGAAGGGTCTTCCTGCATAGGTTCAGGTTTATTACCATCATTCATGAACAGAGGAACTACTGGGCCCAGCACCATGCGGGCTACTGTATACGCCTGTGTATACGCCTGTTACGGTGACTAGACACTATCTAGGAAACCAGATAAGACCTTCACCTCCCAAAACCATGAGCGCCCCTGGTTTTCCCCTGGTTTTCCAAACCCACGGCGCCTTTGGTATTCTTTTGCGACGAGGTTTTGCTCGTCCCTCTTGTGTATAAAAGGCCATCCTACCTCATTCCTAAGGTAGAGTCTGCCCACGCTCCTCTTGTATACAAGCTCCCTTGCTCTCTTGTAATAAC
Organism: Dipteris shenzhenensis; assembly: GCF_047967505.1. Lineage (NCBI taxonomy): Eukaryota > Viridiplantae > Streptophyta > Polypodiopsida > Gleicheniales > Dipteridaceae > Dipteris > Dipteris shenzhenensis. Next base: position 214,118 of record NC_141617.1, on the reverse strand, counting down.
ATCTGGCCCTCTTGCCTTCTTGTAAACTTCCTTCTATGCCTTCTCTTGTCTTTTCTCTTTCCAAGCCAAGCTCTCCTCTTCGTATCTCTTATACTCTTATGTATGCTCCTTCACTGACTTCTTTTGGTTGTCGATCATTCCCTCGCTCTCCTTTCCCTCGTTACATCCTCTTCCTTATCGTCTCGTCCGCTGATTTTCAGTTCTCCATTCCTTTTGGAATTGTGTTCGGTGCTGAAAATACATACTCCATCTAGGAGTTCAGAGTGCAGAGAACCTCTTGTCCTTTTGGTATCAGAGCCTCGTTCACGAGCTTTGCGTTAGCTTGCAAAAAGTCTCTGACCGCGACTCCCCCTTTGAGGCCAGTGAAGTGCCATTCGTGGTTGAAGTCAACTAGAGTGCCGAAGTAACGCTGTGTTGGTGACTTTGTTTCTGTCCATCCAGATGGCCAAGCTTATCCATGCTATGTCCTCCCGTTTCTCCACTCCTCGCTCTGCCTCCACCTCTGTGCACCTTTAAGCAAACTGACAAAGAAAGAGGTCAAGTTTAAATGGTCAGAAGAGCATGAAAAGGCATTCAGAATTTTGAAAAAAATGTTGCAAATTTCACCAATAGTACAACCACCAGATTGGACTCTGTCATTTCATGTGTTTGTGGATGCTTCTGATATTTCAGTAGGAGCAGCATTGATGCAATCTTGAAAAGAATACAGGATGGTACAGACCAGTATATTATGAAAGCAAACTCATGTTAGCAGCAGAAAGAAATCACTCAGTAACAGAAAAGGAGTGTCTGAGTATGATTTTTGCTTTGAAGAAGTTCAGACACTGGGTAATGTGGTCATTATCCATGTAGACCATCAAGCATTAATTTATTTGGTCAATAAATCAGAGCCAGTTGGCAGACTGGCAAGATGGGTCTTACTTTTGCAGGAGTTTGATTACTTAGTGGTACATAGACCTGGAAGACAGCATGCAATAGCAGATTATCTCAGTAGATTGGAAACAGGGGAACCGCCAACAGGAATAGACCGTCTTCCTTCGAGGCATAACCTTGGAATGTGCATCTTCCTTCAGCCCGCACACCATCTTCCTTCTGAGCATACATCATATTACAATGCACCATCGCATCAAAGACATGATGTCCATCCTCCATGCTCCTACATTTTGCATACATGCCCAACAAAATGGTTCCAACAAATACATCTGCCTCACATCCACGATTCACTACATGGGAATGGATATAGCAATGCCTTTCTCTAGGCACACTGTTTTCACATAGCTTCCATCACTTTATCCCATTGTTGCAACAATAAAGGTTCAATCATTTGGTTGAACCCCTTTTTTCGTGCAATGAAAGTGTTACCTAAACATACATGTATGTCATAGTATCTCTTCCCTATTTGAGAGTGTATGTCTATGACTTTCTCCTAGGGCCCTATTTTGCAATATCCTCATGAGTTTCTATCCCCACATCCAAGTGTTGCCAGGCTACTGCAAGCCCAATGTACCATAGTGAGCATGAACCACATCCATGCACTTACAATTTTGGTCTTTTCAGAAGGCTTGCAATAGCCCTTGATCAGGTGTCAGCTTTGAATTTGTCACTAGCCACAAGAATCTTTGAATTGTAAATTGGAAGCTTTTATGTCACATCCATGCAGAAATTTGTGGATGACCCACTCTTTACTTAGTAAAAGTATGCATATACTACTCGAGTATCTTGCCTCTCTAGCTCCAACGCTCATTTGGATATTTCAATGCTCTTTATGACTAATTTAATACCCATGGAATAACTATCAGGGACTTTTTCTGCATAAAGTGTCTCCCTTTGTGGCTGTTATTTCAGAGGCTCAAGAACTTTAGATATATATATCCAAAAAGAGTTTGGTTTGTAGCTCTTCTAGCAATTAAAGACTGACTTGGATCCAAGCAATTCATACCGTACAACAGCAAGCTTGCTGGCTTCTTGGAATATTCACTATGTCAGGATGGATAGTCTTGTTAGAAATCCACATTTCAACTATTTGATATTCCTGGAACCTCCAAAAGAAGTTTGGCATTCTTGTAGTTCTTTTCTAAAATATTAACTTGGATCTAAGCCATCTCTTCTGTGCAGCAAGGCATGCTTTATATTCTAGCTTTATGGCATATTCTACAAGCTTGATACCTTGAAGACGAAGAAGGAGTCCGGGTAGAATCCGAGAGTTCTTCAAAAGTAAACAATTCTTGTTGACGGGAACTCGGATAAGGTTCACGAATTCCTGGATGATTTCCCCACCCACGAACACGAGACCTATTATGCGAGCAATGTGAGCTGCGTCTTGTAGCAAGATCATATGCAGTAGGTATAAGTGGTAGAGGAGCATCATCTTCATCTGAATCAGAAGATATTTCAACATCCACATGGAAGGGGCATCGTGGAAGAGGACGATTCATGAAATTGTAAAAAGTATGTGTGTACATATATATATGTATGTATGTATAAAATCAAGATATATAACTTTCTTTGTTTTTTTTGGCTCAAGTTTGCTATGTTTAAAGCTAGGGCATACACTGCTGTAAACTTTGTGGCCTATACTGATGTTGGCACCTTTGCTAGATGGCTGATTCAATGGCTTGCATGCCTTTTTCTCCCAAGATAGATATGCAACCCTCTCGGCTCAAGTCTAAATGGTTGTAGTGATGACCATCTTGTTGGAATCCCCATTGTTACCTAACACGGTGTCTCATTCCTTGTGTTGATAGATGTCTCTATGATGGTGATACCTCATGGTGCTCCTATCGTGCTACATATATCCTAGATCCTCTGGAACAAGCAATGCAGGATGTGGAGAGCGATGATATTTGTTAAAAAGGATGTGGAAAAGCCTTGTTTGAGAATACAATTATAGAAACCACCCTTGATTTTGAGTATTTCATGCACTTTCTTTAAGGATGTGCCCTCATCTCCCTACATGCCATGAAAAGCGATTGAAGTAATCACCTATAAAGTAGAAGCAGGAAAAACTCCCCAACCAAATTCTGCTGACGTAAGGCCTTAAACTGGAAGGCAGAGAATTTGTACACTTCTTCAGGGTCGATCAAAGGAAGGTTCCAAGAAGCCTTTTGAAGTAAGGCAGAAAAAGCAAAGCAATAAGATAGACATTATGGACAATGGGTCAACAAGGCCAATACAGTGAACAGTATGGAAGCATGGCTTCAAGAATTCAGCCAATGGAGAACAGATGCTGAAGAAAGAGAGGAGTTTTCTCAAACTCTTTTGATAGAATTCAGGAATTGGAAAACAGATTCTGAAGAAGCAAAGGAATACAATACAGAATTTCTGAATACATACTTGGAGGAATTGCCTGTTGATGTGATAAGAAAGGTCAGAGACAGAGTTTGGAAAGCAACAAAGCAGAAATGGTGCAGAACAGTTCTTCCTTTTCAATGTATTAACATGCCAAGGCAACAAAACAAATTTTTGGCAACATTGCAACCACACATGTGTAAAGGAACATGCAAATGTTCTGGACCTCACTTCTAAGTAAGGCACAGGAACAGAAGAGCATTTAGAATTCCATCAGAGTTCAGAGAATTGAGTGGATGATGTATGTTGAAACAATACAGAGGTGAAGGCTTGGGGTCTTATTACACCAGACTTTAGGCACAGAGAGAACAAAGAGAGAAGACCCTTCAGCCACACAGAAGAGTTGATACAAGTACTCAGATTGGAAATCTGACTGAGGAAGCCACAGTTGATCAGGAGGCTCAAACAGAGGTTGCAGGTAGCAGCAATGTGGAACAGACATTATCACCTGAAGAACAGGATAGGATCAGAAATACTTTCTTTGGATCAATAGCATGGACAAGAATCTAACAATAGGTAGTGAGAAGACAATAGTTTAATCCTGTGCCAAAGAGGCAAGTTAGAAGGAGAACTTTACCACCACTAATTAATCCAGTAATGGCTCAACCACCTAATCCAACAAACCTCAAAGTTAAATTTGCACATTTTGAGGGAAAATCCAAGAAGGAGGACCCTGGTGCCCATGTAGCTCAGTTTGAGACAAAATGGGGTGCAAGTGGATTTAATGGGGTGTATGGAGATGATGTGAAAATGCAGCAGTTTGCTGCCACATTGGAGGCCAAAGCTATGAATTGGTTTAGGCAGTATGGTATTGCTCACTTCAATACTACTCAGGCATTGCAGGAGGCATTTCTGGGGAGATTCAGAAAAGAAAAGGCTCCCACAGATATCAGAACCAAGCTGTAAGGATTGAAACAGAAAAAATTGCTTGTTGAGGATTTTGCTCAAAAGTTTCTGATCACCAGATTCAGCTTCCCAGAGTCGATCCACAATCTCTTTCTGCACCTCGCGCTCGTAATGTTCCATAGATTCGTCAAACTTTGCTGTAGCAATCCACTCTTCCATTCTGCGCTCAGACGTAGCTTCGATTGCATTCAGGAATGCCTTCCACTTCTCTTCAACTTTCGTCTCTTCTGTCAACGAGTTCTGCCTCTGCCATGCCAGCAACCCCTTCACCTCAGCCATCTGTTCTTCCACCACACTCTGCACTCTCTCTCTCATGATGCTGTGGACTTTCGCCGGCTGAATGGACGACTGGCTGCAAATGAGAGGCCCACCAATGAGACATTGGGGGAGTGGTTCTGTAAAGGACTCAGAAAATCTCTCAGGACATCAGTTGCAAGCCAAGATATTCCTGCAGGTGCGGGAGGATTCAATGCATTGGTAGGTGCTGCCAGAAGAGCAGAAAAGAGAATGGGGAAATACAAAGGGTCACCCTCTAAGAAGAAGAGCAAACACAAAAGTAAGAAGGACAAGAAGCATAGCAAGAAATCAGATTCTGATAGTGATTCAGATGAAGATTCTGATGATGAGTCAGACTCAGATGCAGACTCTGACTCAGGCAGTGAGAATTCAGATTTAGATTCTGAGGAGGAAGAAGATTCAGATTCTGATGATGAGGACAGAAAAAAGAGAAAGAAGAAAGGTAAGGGAAAAAGCAAGGAAAAATACAGAAAACACACGAAGTCCAAGAAGAAGACTTTAGAGGATCTGGGCAAGATGATTGCTGATACCCTGAAAACCATGGGCATTTCATCAACCCAAGAAAGAAGTAGAAGATATTGTAATGCTTGTAACATGACTAATCATGATGACAGTACCTGCTGGTACAGACATAAAAATAGAACAGAAGTAGTGCAGCCACCAACTTCTGCAAATATTGTGCAAGCTGAGAGCAGTAGGGGACCAAGGGGACCACCAAAAAGATTCAAGCAAAGGAATTGGGGACCACCTGGCCCACAGGCTTGTGCATCATCATCATCAACACAGAATAGCTGCACTTATTGTGGAGGAGATCACATACAGGGTCCTGATTGCCCACTTTGGTGCAAGCACAAAGAGGAAAGGGGAATACCAATTATAAGGTATGATAATCAAAGGCAAGCAACTGGCAAACAGCCAATTCAGTCAAACAGAATGCCACAGGCTAATGTAGTCATTGTGGATCAAATGGAACAGAAAACCATTATGGAGGAGATGAAAGTGGACCAGTCTGATTCAAAGGTGTTGCATGTGGAGTGTGACTGCTCTAAATGCATTCAAGTAGAGGAAGTCCCTGAAGATCCACCTGAATTTTTGGCTATCACAAGATCTGGAAAGCAGTTCATAAGTGATTTAGATGTTTCAGAATTATCTTTAACGGATCCCAGAGTTTGGGAGGCACAACAACAGTGCAGAAAGAAAGTGCTCAAACAAGTTCACAAGCTGAGGAACAAAGTATTAGAGCTTCAGGAAGAATCAGATCAGAAGAAAATGGAAGAGCAGATGGCTAACAAACATGTACAAGATCAAATCCAACAAAGTAAAGATATTTCTAGGATGATGGAGCATACAACAGTCACATTAGATCAGTTGCTCAGTTTGGTCCCTGAATTCAGAAAGAATGTTATGACAAAGTTTCTGGGGTCAGATCTGAATACAGAGGGGAAGCTAGATGATGTTAATGTTGTCAAAGTAAAACGAGAAGATGTGGACTATCTAGTTCCCAAGATAGAATTGCAATTCAGCAAAGAAACAATTCAGGGAGTTCTGTTGGATGGAGGTTCAGGTGTGAACATATTACCAGAATTCCTGTATAGGAAGCTGAAACTACCCAGATTGGAGGAGGTGCCATTCCAAGTAATGATGGCTAATCAAAGGAGGATACATCCATTGGGCATACTCAAAAGACAGGAAATAGTGGTGGCAGGTTTGTCTTACCTAGTGGATTTAGTGGTGCTTCAGATGGACGAAAATCACAGTCCATACCCTTTACTGTTAGGAAGACCATGGTTTAATCAGGCCAAGCTTAAAATGGATTGGGGTAAGAGTAGAGTTACACTCAGAAAAGGCAAAAAGAAAATCAGACTGAATATGGTTCCAACTACAATCTTACCAATTCATGCAAGGGCATTGCATGCTCAGGCAATTAGCATGGCAAATGAAATAGAGGAGGATGAAGAGGTAGCATTCCTCAGGGCCAATGAGTCAGTTATTCTAGTCTTTGACATAGATGTGGTAAGAATTGTGGAACAATACAAAGTGGAGAAAGATCGAAATCTGAACTAAAGGATCATTCAGAGAGCATGGAACAACCAGATTGATAAGGAGCAGACCAATCAGATACAGATACTCTGAGTTCAAAATAGATGCAGAAAATGCATGTGCAACAAATTATACAAGCAGAGAAAGTGTTTGAGGAGCAAATGTCCAAAACAGCAAGGGTCAGACAAGATGAATTGCAGGATCTGAACTTGGGTTCAGAGGAAGAGCCTAGAACGGTCAAAATCAGTGTCCATGTGGAGGGTCAGTTCAGAGAACAACTAACTGAACTTCTCAAGGAATTCAAAGATATATTTGCATGGAAGTATACAGACATGAAGGGGGTAGATCCACAATTTTGTATGCATAGAATAAATCTGAAGAAAGATGCAGTTCTTGTAGTATCTCAGAGATACAGGATGAATCCAAATTATGCAAAACAGGTCAAGGAGGAGCTTGATAAGCTGCTCAGAGTTGGATTTATTTATCCCTTGGAAGCAGTGACATGGCTATCTCCTATAGTCATAGTTCCTAAGAAAAACGGCAAGTTGAGAATCTGTGTGGATTACAGAAAATTGAATGCAGCAACACAAACAGATCCTTTTCCATTGCCTTTTCAAGACACATTGTTGGATGCAGTTGCTGGTCATCAAATGTATAGTTTCCTTGATGGATTCGATGGATACAATTAGATCCTCATGGCTCCAGAGGACAGGGATAAAACAGCTTTCATAACAGAATGGGGAGTGTATGCCAGCAAGGTCATGACATTTGGTCTGAAGAATGCACCCCCAACCTTTCAGAAATACATTCAGAGGGCTTTTGCCCCATTTCTGACATCATTTATGAGAGTATTCCTCGATGACTTTAGTGTTTTTGGCAGAAAATCTGAACACATTGATCATCTAAAATTATGTTTTGAAAGGTGCAGAATGGCGAGGCTCAGTTTGAATCCTGCAAAGTGTGCATTTGCAGTCAGAAGAGGCATTCTATTAGGGCATGTCATTTCAGAGGAAGGCATGCAAGTAGATCCTCAAAAGGTGGAAGCGATTCAGAAAGCAAAAGCTCCAACAAATGTGAAAGAAGTAATGAGATTTGTGGGACAAATAAAATGGCACAACCGATATTTACCATACTTGTCTCATGTTTTGGATCTGCCAGTTTGCATGAATACTTGGATATCTTACTCCTCCTCAACATGTGATGGGTAGGATCTGGAAAGAATAGTCTAGAATTAAACCCTAAACCCTAAACCCTAAACCCTAAACCCTAAACCCTAAGCCCTAAAAACCCTAAACCCTAAGCCATAAAAACCCTAAACCCTAAACCCCTAAACCCTAAACCCTAAACCCCTAAAACCCTAAACCCTAAACCCTAAACCGGTTTGCAGGGTTTAGGGTTTAGGGTTTTCGTCAAAGTTTTCCGTCTGTCAAGTTTTTTTTCTTTCTTTTTTCTTCTCCCCCTCCTCCATCTCCATGACCCCCCCTCCTCCATCTCCACCACCTCCCCCTCCACCACCTCCTCTTTCCCTCCCCCCTCCCCCCCCTCCATCTCCACCACCCCCTTCCACCACCACCACCACCCCCCCTTCCCCCCCCTCCATCTCCACCAGCTCCCCCTCCACCACCTCTTTCTTCCCTCCCCCCACCCCCTTCATCTCCACCACCCCCTCCCCCCTCCACCACCTCTTTCTTCCCTCCCCCCTCCCCCCCCTCCATCTCCCCCACCACCCCCCCCCCCCCCCCTCCATCTCCACCACCTCCACCTCCACCACCTCTTTCTTCCCTTCCCCGACCCCCTTCATCTCCACCACCCCCTCCCCCCTCCACCACCTCTTTCTTCCCTCCCCCCACCCCCTTCATCTCCACCACCCCTTCCCCCCTCCCCCCCCTCCATCTCCACCACCCCTCCCCCCCCCCCCCATTTCTACCACCTCTTCCCTCCACCGCCCCCTCCATCTTCACCACCCCCTTCCCCCCTCCCCCCCCCCTCCATCTCCACCACCCCCTTCCCCCTCCCCCCCCCCCCCTCTCTCTCTCTCTCTCTCTCTCTCTCTCCCTCTCTCCCTCTCTCTCTCTCTTTCCCTCCCCCCCCCCCTCTCTCTCTCTCTCTCTCTCTCTCTATATATATATATATATATATATATATCTCTTTCCCTCCCCCTCTCTCTTTCTTTCTCTCTCTTTTTTTCTCTCTCTCTCTTTCTCTCTCTATCTCTCTTTGCCTCCCCCCCCCCTCTCTCTCTCTCTCTCTCTCTCTCTCTCTCTCTCTCTCTCTCTCTCTCCCCCCCTACCCCCTCTCTAGTCTCCCCCTCCCCTTCGCCCCCCACCCCTCCCCTCTGTTCAACTCTCCTCCCCACCGCTCGTCAAAAATCCCCCCCCTCCCCCTCTTTGCTCTCCCCCTACCCCCCACCCCTACCCCACACCGCCCCACCCGTGCCCCGTGCCGCCCCGCTTGCCTTGTGCCTCGTGTTGCCCGCCCACGCCCTCATCCTCCACCCCCCTCCCCTCCCTTGCACCCAGCCCCATCGTCGCGAACACCCCCCACCCTCCCCTCCCCAACCCCCCTACTCGCAAAAACTAGCCCCCCCTGCCACCACAAACACCCCCTACCCGCCCCTCCGCCCTCCCCCCCCTCCCCTTTGTTTGAACCCCCCCACTCTTCTCGCAAAAACCTGCCCCACCCCCCCCTTTGCTGCCGCCACGCAAAACCCCCCCCCCAACAAACAATCCCAAAAAAAAAAAACTAACCTAAATCTAATCCTAGGTTAGTTAACCTAGTTTAGGTTAGTCTAACTAGGTATGCTGGAAGACATGGATCAGATAGAACGATTGTGACGCCCAATGATTGGAGATTATGATATCAAAGGCCGCACGATTATGGTTGCAGACTGGAGGGCAAAAGAAAATACCATATCATCAACAATCATACACGCTCCTGCACGCGTTGAATTCTTGCCTCAGGATTCGGAGGCCACCGTAGGGAGGATGTCCTGGAGACAAGAGCAATAGGGCAAGAAAGCATGGAGCACTGAGGGGACGATTGGTGAGAGTTGAGAAGAACAACCGGTTATGAAAACCCCAAAATAAGAACAAATTTTTAGCTAACCAAAAAGCATTAAAAAGGCATTACACGTGGCACTCTCTAGGCGGGTCATGTAACGACATTGTCCTACGAGTGCGCATTGGATCCAAGCTTGCGGTGCATCGTTTTCAGTTTGCTCCAAAGCGTCTCGGATGCGAGCTTGCCGGTTGCATCATTTTCAGGCGCGTCTTCTTTCCCTCCCTCCGAAGCGTTTGCGGAGCGGGTGAATGCTCGCAGGGAGAACCACCATCGCTGCGAATCGATTCTCTGCGCAAATCGGAGCATGCTTTTTCCACCATTAATTAAACGTATCTTCTTCCATCCAGATTTGGTGCAAAATCCTGAACGGCGACGTCCTCTGTGTCCCCGTTTCAACGCCTGTGATCCCGAATTCGAAGCTGCAGTCCCGCTGTGCTGCTGTTACCGGAGCGCGTCATTTCGAAGCACATCATGGGAAGGGTGAGTGAATTCATCTTCGTCGTATCTTCTTCTGTTCAATTCAATGTGCCTCGCTGTTCAATTCAATGCAAATCTGCCTCGCTTTCCAGGATGGGCAGCCCCAAACATACCAGGAAAAAGCAAAGGCCCGGGAGTTTTTTGAGTTTCTCAGCAGACAAGGTATGCATACGTCCGAAAATCTTGAAGATGTTTCGAGACAGGCAGACCCCCAAGATGCTGCCAGGGTAGTTGGACTTCTGCACCCAGGGGTCCGGCTCCTTCTCAGCAATTCTGGCAAACCAAACCGTGTGTTAGCCAGAATGCAGCTGGAAAGGTTGCTGACCCTGCAGGCAGGAGCATTCCTATCAGGCTACATGCAGGTAGGTGATCATGCTCTGTGGTATTATGTGTCGTTTGTCTCAATAAGGTAGAAAGAAAGAAAGAAAGAAATTTTATTAAAAGTATTCAAAAGACCAAAAAGGTCTATGAGACTGAAAGAAATTATCCCGTATATGGACTTGTAATTACACAGTCAACCGTAGGACTATACAAGGCCTGTTGTACCTAATTTGTAAATATGGTTGATTTGCCATTCATTAATATGATGGATACTTGGCTGAGCTATTGCTCTGGCTGGTTCTCCAAATTGGATGTAACCTATGTTGGAAAAGAAGAAGAAGACCTAGATAGTCTATTGCAGCGGAAGTATTAGGGTGGGTGCCCTTGCAATCACACAGTGGTGGGTGGGGACATTCAAACTTCTTTACTGATGTGTAGTTCAATTGAATATGAGAATCATGTAAATAGACCATGCACGAGACAAATATAGAAGCAACCAACAATGTATTTCCATCGGCCCAAAGCTGGACAGATACAATACCAAAAGGGTCCTCCTTCTATATGCCTGGCACCTTTAGATCCCAGAGTCCGTGTGCTCCACAAGAGCGTCAGTAAACTCTCTGTCCAAAGGTGTAGATCTGTCCAGCTTGCTGTCCTGGAATACAGCCCAGCTTGGAAGCTACTGGCAAGCTAAGTCTGCTGCCCAAACAGCCCCAAAGTCGCCTCCCAAAGTAGGCCCAGATGGTGCTGGTAATGCAGCTCCTTTTTGCTTCCAGATTTGCCTCAGATCTGCCCCAAAACATGCTGCTGTCGCAGCCCAGAAGTGCACTCCAGATCTGCCCCAGATAGGTGTCAAAGCTGCTCTTGAAGTCAGCCCAGAATTGCTAAAGACTGCATGCCAAAATGACCCCCAGGGGGTCTCCTTATATAGGGCACTGGCTGCCCCAGTAGGTGGTCGGCTAGATCTAGTCGGCCACCTCCAGGTTTGGCCGACTGCCTCCAGCCAAATATGGCTGACCTCCAGCCCCCAACTGGCCGACTGTCTCCACAGTTGGCCGACCAACTTTGTCCTGGCCCTTTCTGTGGCTTGTTTCTTGGCCTGGTTCTGGCTATCCTGTGCCTCCTTTCTGGGATGTCTCCTGGCTTGTTTCCCAGTCTGTTTGCACCCTGATCTGATGCCCTAATCCTCCTGGTTGCTCTCCTCATTTGGGGGCTTACAGATGGGGAGGTGACCAATACATTTCCAACACCCCCTCTCACCGACCCATCTTGGCCCAATGCCAAACTGTCGATACCGATGGGGTAATAACTCCTGTTCCGCCAGATCTGGTTCCGCGTCAGCACACCACTCTGGTACACAGGTCCCTTGGTAGCACCCGAAAGCACCACCTCCGTCCGTCGCGTCCCTGCCTACGATCTCGAGCAGTAGCATCCTTCAACTGGCCCCCCTCATCATGAGTGAACAGCCTGGAGTCCACCAAGCAACATGCTCTAAGGGTATGTTTCAACCCGTCCTCCACCTGGCTAAATCTGCAACCATATAGTATACTCAAGACATCAACTCTCAAGCATACATCCAGATTACCTGTTCCATCATCCTCCATGTGTCGCTCCTGAATGTCCCCCTCTGAATCACAGCATCTCTCTGACTCCGGAGACTCGGGTACTGTCGACAGAGCCACCTCAATGTCAGTGCCCTCAGCTAAGCACCCAGAAGAGTCCAGGTACTTAACACTGTCCATTGATAATCTGTCTCCTCAACTGCTCGCCTCTCTATGTTAGACATCCTGACCGTCGTACCGGGGTCTGCATATCTAATCTCCGCAACACTTGGAGATATCACAAGAAAGAGCTCCCTTACCATGTGAGCTGTACCTGTTTCCTCTGAGCGCCATCCTTGTCAAACTTGTGACCTGTCTGACTGCTGCTAGCTGGTTCCGTAGCACCTTCATCTTTGTGACGTGCTCTTGGACCGCAGTTCCTTCCTCCATGTCCATGCTAGATACAGAATCCTCGCCTCGTTGTTGAGCTCATACATATCCTTCAGAGTGGTCCAAGCCTTGAAGGAAGTCTCTGCCATCTGTAGATGACATCGTCTGCCATGGTGCTCACAATGATAGCCAAGGCTTCTGCATCTCGGTTCTGCCATGCTCTCAATGCCACCAGATTTGCTGGTATCATCACCGCTGCCGCAGTCGCTGTAGCTGGGCCCACTGTGGGTCGAGGCATAAGCTCCACCCCAGTCGCAATCCCCCATGATTCTCTCAACACTAAATGACTCTTGACTTTCATCTTCCACAACGGATAATTCGATCCATCGAGCTTGCCCGTCTCTCCGAAATTCGGGATTTGATATCTAATGGCCATGACAATGAACTGAAAGTAATGAAACAAGATAGAAGTACACTTGCCTGAAGCTGAGCCACCTGCAAGGGCACTGTCCTTCAGCCGTGGAAGCAGATCTCCCCCAAGCTTCATATCAAGGTCACCTCCCCGAGGTCCTTGCCTACAAGCTTCTCCACTTGTGAATCCACAAAAGCACTGTCGATCAGCAGCCTGGCTCTGATACCATGTTGGAAAAGAAGAAGACCTAGATAGTCTACTGAAGCGGAAGTATTAGGGTGCCCTTGCAATCACACACATTCAAACTTCTTTATTGATGTGTACTTCAACTGAATATGCGAATCATGTAAATAGTCCATGCACAAGACAAATATAGAAGCAACCAACAATGTATTTCCGTCGGCCCAAAGCTGGGAATACAGCCCAGCTTGGAAGCTACTGGCAAGCTCTGAGAATTGCTGTTTTCAATCTCAGCAATGCGGGCACTCCAAGGCAGCAATCGAAGCTCGAAGATGGGGTGCTGAAACGGGCTGAGAAGCAGGAGGAATGAGGGCTGAATCGAGGGGCAGCAGCAGGCAGGGATGGGAGATCTGCAGAGGGAGTGTGGGCAGCCAACAGGGCAGCTATGGGGCTCATGTAGGGGCAGCGAGGAGGCAACAGGCAGGAGCTGAGGACTTGAGGAGCTGCAGGAGTGGATGAAGAAATGAGGAGGGGGGAAGGCCCTTATGTAGGGCCCTAGTAGGTGGTCGGCCCGATCAAGTAGTGGGTTGGCCCAGTTGCCCTAGGCCGACCAGCTAGTTGGCCAGGGCTGGTCAGCTTAGATCCCTGGCCCAGCCCCTCTCTATCCCCCTCTGTCCTGTCCCGTGGGTGCCGGAATCATGCCGAAAGGAGCCCTGTGGAGGTCGAAACGAGCCCTGAAAAAGAACTGACTGTGACCTCTCTCACTGGGCGGGTACACCCTCATCAAAGGCCCTCACTCCCTATAGAACACCTAGAGATGTCAATCTCAGCAGACGGTTCGTTGTTTGGTGAAGTATCTTGCTCATGGTGATCGTTTTACTGGTTGCTGGTCTGAATTTCTTGCAACAGCAGATTCCTTTGTTTCTCTCTCTGCAGATTGTCCTCTCTCATCTTTTGGGGGACCTTCGGTTGCTGGAATTTCTGATTGCTGACTCCAATCTATCGGGGAGATTATCCTCTTCGAATTGATATGCTGGAAGCCCTAATTCATCAAAGGGAATTGATAGTATTTATGAAGCCAACGTCAGCCTTGCCTAACCTCTCCAAAGTATGGGAAAGTTGTGTCTGTTTGTCTGATTGTTTGTGGTCTTTCTGAGTGTCAGATTGACTACCGATTGTCCTTGGCTAGTCCAATCTTCTAACAGGTGGTTGTATTGCATATATCTACTAGCTTTCGAGCAGGGTCCCACCTTCACCCCTTATCTGGTGTTGTCTCTTTAATGTTTCATGTGATTATTGTGGATTATCTTTCATATTCAGTTAAGTAATAAATTATTCAGTGCATGCCTAGATCCTCTCTCTTAAGCGATGTTACACCCTTGTTGCTCTCCTCATTTGGGGGCTTACAGATGGGGAGGTGACCAATACATTTCCAACAACCTATGCAGCCCCTCACAAGCCATGAGGTAAGTCTAGCTCATGACTTACATCCCGCCCCAAGCATTTAAGGTACTACCTATCCAACTTATCAATTTATTTCTCTAGTAGGGTAATATTTGAATGCCTAGACTAGGTCAAATGCTAGTCCCTTGTCCTTAGGTCAGTCATAGCTAGGATTAGCCACAACTAGGGCAAATCTTGTTGCATTGGTATTGGAGCTCTTTCCATGGGATTTTGTGGTCCATTGTGTCACGAAGGTGTGAATTTCATTGAAGTGAATTTTAAATTTTGAATTCTTGGAATTACGTGTGAGTACCTTTGGCCTAGGGGGCATGGTGGTCCTTTGCAGGTGGGCTAGGACTCCAGAAGCCCCATGGAAATTGTGGATGTGCAATTCGATTTCTTGGTGTTAATTCCTAGGCCCAAATGGGGAACACAACGGGCAGCAGGGTGGTTTAATTCCATTTACTAATTTGGCACGAGAGCTCAGTTTGGCCACAGGGGCTCCAAATTGGCAGTCAAGACAGCGATTCAGGACAGAGAAGCTGGTCGCCACTCTAGAGGAGCACCCCGAAGCTGGCCGCCATTGTTTTCCACTATCCCCCACCTGTTTCCTCTCCCCAGGGTTGGTTGCTCCACTTGCGTATTGCTTTTTGAGCTTCCGGAGCTGTAGGAGAGCCAGGCGCACTTATTTTGTGCTGTTTTTGGGTTGCAAGGAGCAAGGCACACGTGTTTGGTGGGTGTTTGGGCTGCAGGAGAGCTGGCCGCATAATTTGTGCAGCTTCTGGGCAGGAGTAAGAGCTAGGCGCACCTGTTTATGCTATTTCTGGGCTGGTTTGGCTTGTGGGTTGGTTGCCCGTTGTGTTTCCAACACTGTCTGGCATTATTACCGAGTTGTGCAAGCAGGTAGAGCTTTGGTGACAGCCTAGATGAGCTGTGAGGCTGAGAGCAACTGCTAGTGACAACTCTGGGGTGAGGGCACGCCTTGTTTGCAATCGATTTATGTAGGGACAGCTTGTGGGTGCAGAGTCCCTGTTTTTGAGATTCAAGGCAAGGACTTGGATTAGCATGAAGGACATGTACGAGGATTCTGCAGAGCCGTATCAATTGGCTATCGCTCTCGAGCCCGGCCATTACTCTGTGCAAGATGATTGGTCATGGTACAAGAATCGGCTATGCATGGAACCTTGGAAAAGTTAGAGCGATCTTTCTTCTGGCCAAAGATGCAGACATATGTTTACCAGTATGTCCAGCTGTGTCAGATATGTAACAAGGTAAAGGCGTCCCAAAAGAAGACAACATGGTTACTCACACCGCTGCCCATTTCCGAGGGACCTTTCCAAGACATCATGAAGGACTTTGTCGGACCGCTCCCAACATCCACAGGTAGTCGAAACACACTGTGCCTAACAATCATTGACAAATTTAGTAAGTTTTGCATGTTGGGTTACATGTAAGCAGACGGCCACTGCAAAATATATCGTAAGGTTGTTCATTAGGTTTTGGTACCCGATCGAGGGTATTCCCCGCACCATCATGACGGACATGGACACTAAGTTCACTTCGCATCTATGACGAGCCCTGTTCAAAAAATTTGGAGTCAAGTTGCAGCTCTCCAGTGTGTTTCACACACAGACAGATGGACAAACTGAGGTCTACAACGGGTTGGCATTTGACATTTTGAAATCTTATTGCCATGATACCCATGCCAAGTGAAACCGTAGCTTTCGTTGGTCCAAGCCACTCTCAATGACACACATTCTTATAGCATCGATCGCACACCTTACGAGGCATCGTTCGGCAAGAGGTTTACTTCTTTGCTTCCCCGCATGATTTCGCCATCGCTTGAAGCTAACAAAACAGCTGAGTCTATGGCTGAGATAACAGAGTCGGTGAAGGATCGTTTGGCCAAGGCACAGGAGGCGTACACCCGGCAAGCCAATAAGTCCCGACGCGACGTCAATTACAAAGAAGGGGATTGGGTCTGTACACGCGGATACTAAAGCAACGGTTGAAGCAACTGGGCAAGCGCTTCCCAAAGCTGTTTTTCCGAAGCTTTGGACCTTTTCCTATCATTCGGAAGATTAACGACGTCAGCGTCAAGCTACAACTTCCAGCAACTTGGACGATGCACAACACATTTCGTGTTTCATGGTTGAAGCCATACATCGGCCCCGACCTGTCAAAAGTTCAAGAAGAAGAGCAGCTCGAGGTTCTTGAGGAGGCTAAAGTGTTGGAGCTAGTGCAGATACTACTCCAAAAGTGGAAGCATGGGTCCGTTCGCAAGATACGCCAATTCTATACGAAGTTCAGAGATCGGGGCACCCATGAGGCCGTTTGGTTGGATGAAGAATTTTTCTAGGAGTACCCTCAGCTACTACAGGATTACTTGGAGGCAATGCACCTGCCGCCAAGCTAAGGAGGGAATGTCAGATGCACCACTGCGCCTGGTGCATGGTGACAAGTTGGCTCACCATAGGTGTACTACTTTAGCACCCAGGTAGGACTTTTTGTTATATGTCGTGGCCTATTTGTGAGCCCTAGTCCGGGGACGAGTCAGGCACGAGTTGCATAGTACCTTCCAGCCTTAGGTTCAGTCAGTCAGTCAACGGTTACCCCTGGAGAACCCAGTTAGAGAACAAGCCTATACAGGAAGAAGTGAGTGCACTAATGCTTGCAGGTGTTAATCTGCAGATGCAGCAATAAGTCACCAACACACCGGGGCGTTGCAGAGGAGACAATGGAAACGAGGAAAAAATAGATGCAAAGATGAGTAGCAGAGACGGGAGATGCATGAGATACATGCCAAATATATCTGAACAAGCAACAAAAATAATGAAATCAGCACTTGAAATGAAATCAAAGGTGGTACAGGAGATGGTCCTTTAGGCTAATAGACATGAGGTGTTCACTGTTGAGACCAATAGGGAGGGCCGCGAAGAGCATGTTTATGATATACATATAAAGGCCAATCCATCATGCACTTGTCCAGATTTCATGGGAAGGGTGAAAAGCAAGAAGCAAAATCTAGGTCAGCCTAGGTTAGTGTTAGTGGGGTAGGGTGAGAGGGTCAGTTCAGGGGCTAGAAAGGGGCCAGAAAGGAGCCCAAATGAGGGCCTAGTGGAGGGGCCAAGGCCAGGCAACCTTGGCCAAAATCTGGCCGACTAAAATTGGTTGGCCAATTTTGGCTGGCCGACCAATTATGGCCAGCCAACTATGGCCAGATCTGGCTGGCCACCTACCTGGGGCAGACTGCCCGCTCCTCCTATATAACCCCCCCCTCTTAGCATCCAACTTCAAGGCAGCAGCAACAAGACAAGTGCAGCCCTCAGCCGCTCAGTTCCGAGCCCCTTCGTCGCCCAGGGTAGCTCTTGCAGGGAAGATCTAGCGTCCAGCCACCTCTTCCTCTTCGGTGTGCACAGTTCGGGGACAGTTCCAGAAATGAAATTATTATGCAAGTGGATACGCTTTGTGAAGAGAAGTGACATTCCCTCCGTCTTTCAATCAGTTATCCTCGACTGAAGTGCTTCTTCGTAAGCATCAAGAATGTCAGGAAACTCCTAAAACATTGACCTTTCCATCCATCTAACATCCATAGATGGAAATCCGTTGAACTTCAAGAGATTTCCATCCATCTAGCATCCGTAGATGGAAATCTCATTATCCTCCACTTCAGGGGGATCTTCTCAAACAGGGTCATGAGGAATATCCCCAACATAGGGTTTGATCAAATTGACATGAAAGACATTGTGTATCTTCCTATGTGGTGGAAGATCTAGTCGAACTGAAACTTGATTAATAATCTTCAGTACCTTGAAAGGACCATAATATCTGAAAAAGAGCTTTAAATAGATATTCTTTTGTCCCACTTTGTTTTTGAGCATGCCTTTTTCAAATTTTAGTAAAATCCATTGACCTTCCTTGATCTCAATGGCCCTCCGTCTTTTATTTGCAGTTGCACTTTGTTTTTCTTGAGCCTTTTGGATGGTTGTGCGAACTTTGGCAAAGCGGAGTCATAATCCTCTACAAATTGATCAGTGGCAAAGATCTTATGCTTAGTTTGCATTAATGGAGTTGGTAAGGATGTACCATAGATGATTTGGAAAGGAGTTTCTCCAGCCTGCACATGGGAGAATGTTGTGCGTCACACTTTCACCTGTATGTGTGTTCTCAAGGCTTGAAGGTTGTTCTCAGCATGGTGTACTCGGCAGGGTCAAGGCTGTCCTTGGCAAGCGTGCAGGCCTGAGGAAGCGTCGATTGGCGTGTGAGAAAGGGCGGCACGAAAGGACGCACGGCATTGTTTTTTAAGCATTTTTAAAGGGTTGAAAGTTGGGCAAAAAATGTGGCCGTTTCACACATTTCAAACTGGCTGAAATGCGTTTCATTGTGACGAAGTTGCCGTTAATCAAAAGACAATTTTGTGATAGGACTTTGAATACAAATTTCAAATGCTCTATGTTCCTTCTCATTCTTACTGAAGATCCTCCCAGATGATCAAAAATGTCATCTATTCGGGGAATAAGAAAACGGTTTTTGATGGTCTGTTTATTCAAGGCCCTATAGTTTACACACATCCTGAAAGATCCATCTTTCTTGAGGACTAGTAAGACAGGAGAGCAGAAAGGGGAACTACTAGGTCATTCTAGGCCTTTCTCCAAAACTTCTTGAACTTGCTTGAAGATCTCATCTTGTTGGGTTTGAATGACTCGATATGGAGGTCTATTGGGTGGAGAACATCCAAGAACTAAGTCAATTTTATGGTCTTCGTACCTTTCTGGTGGAAGCTAACTAGGTAACTCTTGTGAGAAACTATTTGCAATTTGTTTAAGAAAATTCAACCTTTCTTGACTAAGTGGATTTGTCAAAACCTCTTCTGGGTCCTCTTTTCAACAACATAAATAACTATTGACCATATCTCTTTTCTAATAACTATTGAGGATTGTAAATGGCTTACCATAGGAATAGTATTTCATGAAACTCCAGCTGAAATGCTCACATCTCGACCCTTGTGTTGAATGGTCAAGATATTCTTTACACAATCAATTTGAGGGTTGACTTTCTTATGCCAAGGCATTCCGAGTATAACATTAGCACCTTGGATCGGGGCAATCATAAAAGATAGGTGATCAAGATACCCTTGATGATGAATCCTGAGTTTGCCAACGAGAGGGTACACCTTTTCTTCATGACACTTGAAAGCACCAAGTGCCTCTTGTGCTTCACCTTTGTCTTTAGTAGCTATGCCCAAACTTTGTGCTAACTCATACGATATAAAGAATGTGTTGCACCATCATCAAGTAAGAAAAGGGCTGAATGATCTTTTACCTGGCCCCAAGTTTTAAGCAAACTATGGGCTGATAAGCAAAACTTCAGAGAAATGCGTCTTCCAGCAAGATAATGGTGGCTGTAATCAGATCTGATAGTAGCAGCAAATGCGGCTGGAGGGTAGAAATCGAATGCCCTATAGTCTCTACAGCCCATCCTTACGACCAGACTCGTGGTGACAACGTAGCAGGAATACACATTGCTGGTAGATTCGGTGAGGCAGTAGCTACATCGCGTGCAATGCGCAGACAGTAGCAAGTACTATATCAATACAAGAGAAGACTCCCAGCAGTAGTAGCAGAACCGTAACATGCCTTTGAGAGTGGTAATCTGAAGAACGCAGCAACTCCCAAGGTCTGTACCGGAGATCAGCGACTGAAAAATCCAGAATCGGCTGGAAATCAACGTTGCACAGTAGGATAGAATCCAAACAGCTTTTAACAAACCTTGAATATCTCGGTCTATTGATAAACAATCACAGTTGTAGATACTACGGATTCTGGAAATCCAAGCGATGATATAACAGTAGCAGCAATAGATAACTAGCCACGAGATACGAAGAAATGCCTCAGCATAACTGTATGATAGCCGCTCCAGAAACACCCGACAGACAGAACCCTCGACAAACATAAGGCTTGCCTTGTAGCCAAGGGCTATGCTCAGTGACCCGGCATAGACTACGACGATACTTTCGCCCCCACCGCCAGGATGAGTACTATCAGGGTGATCATAGCTCTTGCCGCTCATCACCGGTGGCCCATATATCAAATGGACGTCAAGTCCGCTTCCTCAATGGCAATACGAAAGAGCAAGTTTATGTTGAGCAGCCTCCCGGTTTTGAGGCCCCCAATTCTGCAAGGATGGTGTACAGACTCCCCATGCATGGAATCAATGGATCAACGCATTCTTCCTCTGCTCTGGTTTTCAGCGGTCCTAGGCTGATCCCAATCTCTATCCCTTCCGAGATTCTGGTCTTCTGACAGCCATCATCCTCTATGTCGATGACCTCATCCTCAAAGGGAGTCGTCAGGCACACTGTACCTTCGTAAAGCATGCACTCTCCCATGAATGTATTTCGGTCGGCCCAAAGCTGGACAGATACAATACCACAAAAGGTTCTCCTACTATGTGCCCGGCACCTCTAGATCCCAAAGTTCGCGTGCTCCACAAGAGCGTCAATAAACCCTCCGTCCAAAGATGTAGATCTGTCCAGCTTGCTTGACACATCCCAGCACTCCTGAAACCCCTGATCTGCAAAATAACCACACACAACATCAGAACTGAGCAGGCTGCTCACCACCCAACCGTGACATCTACGGGATGTGATCCCGAATCAGAAGATGTCCCCCCGAGCCACGAGCTGAGCTACTGGCACGAACTCCCAATCAGATCCCAACCAGCCTGGTGTCCCATACCACCAGGTGGCGCTGTGAAGCCCTGGATCTGCCACTGGGCCTTGGGCTACGCTAAGATGCAGGCGCGCGTCCGCGACACAATCCAGGATCAGACCTAGCACCTGGGAACGAGACTTGCTCCCAACTGCACACTGAGAACTGAACCCCCTGGGCCTCTTTTATAGACTCGGGCCCCGGCGCCAAAAATAGCGAAGACCTATAAATAGTTCGTACCCTTGCCACTCAACCCGAGAATCAAGCCTGCCTAGCTCTAAGCCTCCCCAAGCTAACCTGAGCTAGTTCTGTGTACCTAGTACACGTCAGATACCGATCCGTGCACATGACATACTCCCCCTCCTCTAAGAACTCACTCCTGAGTTCACTAAGAAATCTGGAAATGTTCTTTGGAGGTTTTGTAATGTCTCCCATGTTGCATCCTCCTCAACACGATCCTTCCACTTAATCTTGTATTCCGTGATAGTACGATTTCGAATCTGTCTTTCACGAAATTCAAGAATAGATTCAGGTTCGTGAGGAATAAAAGTTAAATCTGTAACTTCTATAATCTCATGAGGAGAAACAATTTGATCATCTGCACCCAATAGTTCTTTCAGTCTACTGACATGAAAGACTGGATGTACTTTAACATCAGGAGGCAATTCTAGTCGATATGCAACTGGTCCAATTCTTTTAATGACCTTGAATGGGCCACAGTATCTGGGGGATAATTTCGGAACCAAACCAGTACTTAGGCTCTTGGATTCCTTAGGAATTCGCAAATATACCATCGTTCCTTCAGAGAACTCTCTGGGTGAACGATGTCTATTAGCATAAAATCTGTCCCGATCTTGGGCACTTCTAATAGACTCCTTGGCAAACTGCAACATTTCCTGCATGTCTTGCAAGAAGTTCTTAGCAGCATCATTTTGAATCCCTTTTAATCCAACCATAACTGGTGACTTAGGTTGAAACCCGTACATAAGCATAAAAGGACTATAACCTGTACTAGAATGCTTTGCACTGTTGTAAGCAAATTCAATCATGGGTAGATAATCTTCCCACGAAGACTGTCTCTTAGATACATATGCCCGAAGCATGTCTTCAACCAACTGGTTGACCTTTTCTGTACTGCCATCAGATTGTGCATGATCCGAGGAACTCATACTTAGAGTAGTTTCCAACTTCTCAAATACAAGTGTCCAGAAGTTACTTGTAAACTTTGAGTCCCTGTCACTGACTATGTCAGATGGCAAACCATACAGCTTGAACAAGTGGTCCACAAACTCGTGAGCCAGCTGAACAGCTGAAATAGTTGTTCTTGTAGGTAAGAATCTAGCCATTTTTGTCAAACGGTCGACTATGACCCAAATAGAGTCATGACCCTTGCGCATTCGAGGCAAACCAGTAATAAAATCCATGGAAATACTTTCCCACTTATTACCTGGAATCTGTAATGGCTGTAATAAGCCCGCGCTCCTAAGGCGTTCAGCCTTAGTAACCTGACAAACCCGACAACCTACCACATAGTTCTCTATAAATGCACGCATCTTAGGCCAATAAAAGGTATGCTTCACAAGAGACAGAGTCCTATGTATACCTGGATGTCCCGCACTAGGAGCATCATGACACTCCCAAAGAATCTTGGATTTAAGGTCCAGAACATCAGGCACACAAATCTTTTCATTCCGGAACAGCAAGCCGTTCCTAATCATCCACTGACCTCCCGCCGCCTGTATCCTAGGTGGCACAATCCCTGAGTCCTGGTCAACCATGGAGCTCCCATCCTGGACTCTCTGCCAATAAGAACTGAAATGACTATCAGTTGCGTATAGCCCTCTCAAGGATTGAAATAGGTCTGAGGATATTTCCGTAAATGACAAAGCATTTACAAACTTAACTCCTGAAACCCCTGATCTGCAAAATAACCACACACAACATCAGAACTGAGCAGGCTGCTCACCACCCAACCGTGACATCTACGGGATGTGATCCCGAATCAGAAGATGTCCCCCCGAGCCACGAGCTGAGCTACTGGCACGAACTCCCAATCAGATCCCAACCAGCCTGGTGTCCCATACCACCAGGTGGCGCTGTGAAGCCCTGGATCTGCCACTGGGCCTTGGGCTACGCTAAGATGCAGGCGCGCGTCCGCGACACAATCCAGGATCAGACCTAGCACCTGGGAACGAGACTTGCTCCCAACTGCACACTGAGAACTGAACCCCCTGGGCCTCTTTTATAGACTCGGGCCCCGGCGCCAAAAATAGCGAAGACCTATAAATAGTTCGTACCCTTGCCACTC
The DNA here is from genome assembly GCF_047967505.1 of Dipteris shenzhenensis. Taxonomy (NCBI): domain Eukaryota; kingdom Viridiplantae; phylum Streptophyta; class Polypodiopsida; order Gleicheniales; family Dipteridaceae; genus Dipteris; species Dipteris shenzhenensis. The sequence continues at coordinate 190,685 of NC_141617.1, read as the reverse complement.
AACCCGAGAATCAAGCCTGCCTAGCTCTAAGCCTCCCCAAGCTAACCTGAGCTAGTTCTGTGTACCTAGTACACGTCAGATACCGATCCGTGCACATGACATTGCTGTCCTGATATACAGCCCAGCTAGATGCTACTGGCAAGCTAAGTCTGCTGCCCAGAGAACCCCCAAATCACCTCCCTGCGTAGGCCCAAATGGTGTTGATGCTGCGGCTCCTTTCTGCTCCCAGATCTGCTGCAGATCTGCTCCCAAAAACAATGCCCAATCAGCTCCAAAGCCTGCTCTGAATCTGCCCCTGTATGCTCCAAAGGATGCTGCCAAAGGAGAGGCTGAGGACTGAAGCTGCATACCAAAATGACCCACAGGGGTCCTCTATATATAGGAGGGCTGGCTGGCCCAGGAGGAGGTCGGCCAGATCTGGCCGACCACCCCTAATTCTGGCCGACTGCCTTCAGCCCCCCCTACAGGCCGACTGCCTCCTGTCCCAACTGGGCCAACTGCCTCCTGCCCCCTACAGGCCGACTCTGGCCCCTGTTTCGTGCCCGTTTCGTGCCCAGAGTTTGCGCCTATTTGCAGCCTATCTGACACTCCTACAGGACCCCGGTTCATCCCTACCTTGTCCTCCTCATATGGGGCTCACAGATGTGGAGATGACCACCTAATTTCCAACAGATCACCAGCCTCAGACTCATAAATTGTAGAGCCTTTGCGTTTTCATCGTAGTCTCCATCATAGGTGGTAAACCAAATAGATTTCCTTCCTCCTTTGAATTCCTTTTGATGCCTTTTTACATTTTGACGGAGAGTGGAAGGTGAACTCTTCTTGGATGAGGAACTGCGGAATGATGATGCTCCTGAGGAAGGCTCGGGGCTAGGAGAATCCCAATCCCAATCAAGGACAGCAATCGAACAAAGAAAATTACAGAAAATAGTGGTGCGCCTGGCCCTTCCTTCAGTTCCCGCCGGCTTTTTGGAGACTAGAGGAGGCATGCGTGGCTAGGGTACGGGAGAGTGGGACCCCTCATACCCAGTACAACCTTGGGTTGCCGCCTGGCAGCCAACATATCTGACATTGGGCCTTGGCTGTAAGCCCTTAATCTCATGTTATCTTCCTCTATGCTCCATACGAAGGGAACTTGTGTAACAATACGACTGGCTTTTGTATAGTTTCCTTCACAGAAGTTTTTTTCATAAAGAATATCAAATATATCTAATACTTACAGCAGGGCTTGATTGAACTAACCTATGAGATGGTTCCTTCTCTAATAGAAACATATGTTTATTTGCAGGAAGTGAATCGCTTTCATGAAGAGATTGAGCAAATTTTGAACAAAGAGAAGCAAATAACAAGTACAAGTTCAAGTTTAGAGAACATAGAAATAGACTTGTACATACATGGATGGTCTGATGATGGGGAGATAACCCCTGTCCTCCCTTCAACCACCACGAATTCATCGGTATGGTCTCTCTCTCTCTCTCTCTCTCTCTCTCTCTCTCACACACACACACACACACACACACACACACACAAAAGTCTATTTCTATGTATTTAATTCATGCGTTTTATTTTATTCCTCTCAATGTATTTCTCTTTATAAATGTTTTGTTATTATAGGGCATTGAGGCATCGGTTATTCCTATGCACATGAAGACTCCTGAGCAGCGCACATCAGTATCTACATCGAGACCGCAGAAGGTTACGCCCTCTGCAGAAGGAGATTCAAATGTGGTGAACGTGGGAGAGGTGGCTGCACAGGGGGACAACCTATTGAAGAAGGTTGCCCAGCTCGAGCGCGCAGCCACCTATGCTCGAGTTCGTACAAACGAACATAGCGGGGATGTCTTACAAGTAAGCTTACATATCTCTCTCTCTCTCACTCTTCTCTTATTAGCATTTTTTTTTTCATTTGACGCCTGTCGAGATGTCGTGGCATTTTAGGCCACCCCCGTTGTTGAGGCTAGGGATAGAGTTCTTACTTTCCTACCTCTTGTATGATTGTCGTTTTGAATGGAATAAATTTTCATTTTGAAGGAAAAAAATAGGTTACTGTTGAATGCAATGAATGGAAGACAACAAGTTAAGAATGCAATGGAGTGTACTTGCAAATGGATAGAGTGAAAGTACAAGTGAGGGGTCATATAGACCCAAGTACACCCTAGTGTCCTGCGTAGATGTCCAATGTGTAAATGGCCTAATTGAGTCCTAAAGCCGTACCAAGGCTAAAGTGGCAACAAACTCTCCTCTTACAGAAGCAAATGCAGTAGATGAATTTGTAATTTCAGACATACATTTATGGCATGAGATATTGGGACCTCTCAACTATGGTAGTGTGGTGAATATGCATTTTAAGGATATGGTAATGGACCTTCCACAGATGCTTAAACTTACCAAACATGTCTGTGAGGGCTGCTTGTTGGGAAACGTGCATCGGTTCTCATTTCCAAAAAATGGGACCGTTAGTGCATCCAGGAACTTGCACTTAGTACATGGTGATGTACGCAGACCAATGCAGACAACATCACTTGGGGGGTACTCATACTTTGTCGTCTTTGTGGATGACTTTACCAAGCACACTTGGCTTTAGCCCTTCAAATCTAAGTCCGATGTCTTTGCTTGTTTCAAGCCTTTCCTTGCCATGGCTGAAAATGAGAGTGGAAACAAGCTCTTGTCCCTCCGCAGTGATAAGGGGGTAAGTACATGTCCCTTGAACTTTCTGATTTTTTAGCAGCACAAGAAATTATACATCAGCGCATAGTGCCATATGGAGTTGTAGAGTGGAAGAATTGGACATTGATGGAAATGGCCAGATGCATGCTTAAGGGGAAGTCTTTACCCAACAAGTTTTGGTTGGATGCAATTATGTGTGCCAACTATGTGCTCAATAGAGCACCCAAAGAGCATAATTTGATTGAGATTTGGCTTGTTGGTTTTAGAAGTTTATAAAGTCTTGTGAAGTTTATGCATTGATGCATCATGATGATGTAATACATTTGCTTTAAATTGTATTTCTCTTGCATTTTGAAAACATTTTATCTCTTGCCACTTGTTATTGTTATTTGTATAGGTGGTGGGCTATGCTGCACTCGGCATGTCGTTGATCAATGGTTCAGAAACTGCAGCGACAATTATATCCTTGCATGCAGAGATGTTTCCAGATTTGTTCTCACTACAAGAAAAAGGCGCACTTGCATACTTACTCAGTCAGAGTGAGTCCAACTGATAATTAATAATGTAGAGATTTGTCTATATCTGAGAGATGATCTTTTTGATATAGATTTTTTGTAAACCTGTGTAGGAGGGGTTTACGAAGACGTTGAGAAACTAATTGGAAATAATGACAAATTGACTGGTAAATTGAGTTTCTGGTTTGATTTTCATAAATAATTCTCTCTTAAGATTTTTGGAATGAAGAACCCTCTCTTATGTGGAGATTGTATTGTGCAGATGAAGTTCAACAATGCAAGGCTGAGATTAAAAAATGCAAACAAGAGATCACAAGGGTTAATATGACAATTGTGCTTGCTTGTTTAGGACTTGCCACTTTAATTGTACTTCGGCCCCATGTTTCATTTGGAGTTCACATGAAATAGACAGAGATTTTACTTATACTGCATGCTTTTTTGCTCTTGCATGGGGTAAAAGTTCCTGACCTGGAAATGTTAATCAATGGATGGGCTTGGAGCTAGAGGGGTCTTTGGTACCAGAAATATTGTAAATAGACCTGTTTTATGAGTTGCTGAGTTTTTGTAGGATAGCATACTGAAAGGTGATTTGAGGGCTAATCTGATAAGGCAATACATGTTTGTCGTCACGGAAATTGTTGATCCTTTGGAAACTCTTGAGAAATAATAAATATGTTGCGTTCTAGTAAAGCTGTAAATGAATATTTATGAAGCTTAATATGTGGACTAGTGCAATGAGTGCATATCTAGCTGAACTTGTTCTGGGTGGTGGCCAATGTTTGTTTGCTGAATGGTTGGTGGCTGGGCGGGCAAGGTTGGTGGTTGGCCAATGGTTGAGCAGGCGGTGGCCAGCCTTGGTTGGGCGGTGGACGGTGGTTAGCCGGTGGTTGGCTGGCCTAGCTATGGGGTGTATGGTTGGCCTAAAAAAGCTCGCTCATAAGTATGCTCAAATTCAAGATGAGCATCAGTCACACTATCATCATCATCTTGCGCATCATGAACTTTTGTTGACTCTATTCGATATGAGTTATTGCTTTTAACCATAGAAGCATCTTCTGATGTTGCAGCACGATCATCAAACTTCAAGACCTGTACAGCCATATGTTCATTATCCTCTTTCAGCAAAAATAATACTTTGTCTCCTCTTTTATATATAATTCGGTTTGTAAATCATCGTCCTCTTCCTCTTTATCCTCATTACTAATCAATGTCATCTTTTGTTCTCCAATTTGTTAAGCCCCTCGCTTGCCCTTTTTGTCAATAAGAGGATGTTAGCATTAGGTACATCTCGTGTGTAGCCAGAGAGAGGGCCTTCGTTGTGGGGGGGCAATAAGTGCAAGGAGTGTGTCTTTTTCTTGTGTCTGGCTGATGATGGGGCAGTCGGGGCAGAGAGAGGAGGCCACTCTTGACCCGAGCAGGGCCACACATGGCCAGCAGCCCAGCTGGCCGACCCGTCAGCTGGACGACCAGTTGGTCAACCATGTCGGCCCTGTGAACTGGCTGATGATGGTCAACCCAGTCAGGCTGGCCGACCATGGTCGGCCTGTCAGGTGAGCCATCCAGCCTAGGGCCGACTTCCGATTTGGGGGGGTGCCCTGCCCTCTTTATAGGGCCCCTTCTCCTTTTGGTGCATTCCTGGAAGCATTCACTGGAGCCCTCCTGCCTCTTCTCCTCCAGCTGTTGTGGCAGCCTTCCTCCACTCTGTTTACAGGTGCATTCTCCATCTCTAGGGTCTCAGCAAACGAGGTTCACGTTGAGCTGGAAATGGTTGCAAGAGACTTACCGCTAATCGTATTTATACATCTCCGACTGAGCAGGACTGTCTAGCACAACTCTTTAGTGTTTCCACCATATCCCTCAGCCCTGGACTGCTTGCTTGAATGTTTCGCACCGTTCCAATTGCACCAATTCGTTCTCTATGGATTTCAATCGCTCCAGGACCTCGGGAGTGCTCACAAACTGCACAAACCTCTCCAAAGTTCCTTTTGTAAAACAAGTTCGTGCTGATCCTGGATCTCGCTGGACTTTCTAGTCTTATCACTTGACATCCTCTCGCAATTTGCTCTTCCACATCTCGTAGCTGTGTTACAAATGGCTTCATAAAGCCTGATGCAAGCTTTTCCATCACCATCTACTGAGACAAAGAGTTCATACATGGTGCGGCAAGGTGTCCACAATCGTCACAGCTTGCCCCAAAATAAAGACATGCTAATGACGGCCTAGAACAACAGTGTAGTCTCTCCAGGGCTCAGGGATGACAAGCGGAGCTTCTCCTCAAGTCCTTAGAATGGTCTGAATAGCAAAGGAAAATGGCTCAGATACATGGAGCGATGTACTGAGTAGTTGTGAGATGACATCCATCAGTAGCACAGGCTGGTCCTCCTCAGACAAAACCTGATGCTCTAACACCAATTGTTGGAATCATGGGATCACATGATGGAAACAAAAGACGAGGCAACTGCAATTGATGTTGATTGATCTACTGGATGAAGTATAGTCCACGTCTTTTGTAGGAAGAGGGTGTGCCTTATCTTCTCACACACACATCATCAATGATGTCACATGTGGAAATCCTCATGACCTCATAGATGACGTTACACAAAAAAGAATCAAATCTAATCCACCTACCACGCAAGTGGCACAAGTGGGACACACATTCACATCCAAACTAGAAGGACACTTCTAGGCCTAGTGTATCCACACCTTAGGCTACGAAATATCCCAACAGTATTTCGTGGGCTATTTGGACGTAAAGGAGCCACTAGGAGGAGGTGTACTTGCTGTTCCAGCCTTCTCTTACCTTCTCTTTCCACCTGCACCCTCCCCTCTTCATACGACTACGTGACAACCAGTGATGGGGGATACGCAGGAGGACAAAGGAAGCACATACTTGATTGGAGCCATGGAGGAGATCAAGAAGATTCCAACCCTTTGCACGTTCCTGCTGGATCGCTAGCTTGTCAGGAACAATTATGGGACTGGAAGGTCTTGATGGAGTTTGTACTGGAATCATATGATTAACAGAGCTTGTCACTGTTGATTTTCACAGACCCAATCCAGAGGAGGAAGATTTATCTACAGTAGAGAAGTGGACATGGCACAACTTTGAGATTGGCTTAATGCTCGGATATGTTCCCTTATTTTCTCAATTGTATCCCTCAGGTGATCAACCACGTGAAGCATATGACGGTGGCACGTGGGATTTGTATGATCGCTTAGAGGTCGAGCTTTGCATGTTGAACCCCACTCCCGTTTTTCCTATATGGGATCAGATGAATAAGATGTAAGCTCTACATCACGTGATTCTCGAGATAGGTAAGGCTATCTCATCAGAGGATATGGCGATTACTCTGCTCACTCATCTGCCATGGAAGTACTCCACATTTTATTCGTTGATGATCACAAGTGGACGATTGAGTTCTATCACCTAGAAAGAGTTAGTGCCCATTGTTCTAGACCAACATGAGCGATCCTTACGCCCTAGTGGATCGGAGGCCTTGATTGGCGAGAGATCAAGGGACGCAGTGGTTATCAGGGTTCTAGACTAACATCCTAGTCAATGTTAAAGTCAGATACAGATCGTGATGCCTTGTGAGCCAACAAGACGTGTAATCATTGTTGCCAGAAGGGTTGCTATTGGCGGCAGTGTCCTCAGTGTAGACCAGAGAGGACCAGTGAGCGGATAATAGAGACCGAGGCGGATTCCGTAGCCCTGCCACTACATGTTCTTGCGCTCTGGTGTCACGTGGTAGAATGCATTGCCAGTAGGCATTCTAGTTTCAAAAGGAGGCATGTGGATGGCAGCAGTACCTGCAGTAGGGTGTCCTGGCATAGGAGTTCTTGTTCGAGGCAGGCTTCTAGGTAGGTCCTTGAGCAAGAAGAGTTGTTCCCCGCTAACTCAGGTGGGCCTATGCATACCATTTTGTTTTTGTTCGGACTAGGGGCTTGGCCGACCTAGTGGGGGTTTCTTGATGTTTTGATTCAGTAGTTGTGTGATGAGCTTTTGGAGAGCCAAGCATCCAATGATTGCCAGAGAGGGACCTTGGACACTACAGATTTTGATCCTAGTGAGTGGATCGAAGCCTTGTTTCTGGAGCACAATAGTTTATTATTCTGATCTCGGCCTACTAGCTTGGACCTCAGAGGATGCTTCAGAGGGGGTTGTAGAACTCAAGGATGCCGTGGCCGTGCAGGAGAGCAGATCTTGCAGCAGTGGCAGCATCGGTTGGATTGTGACAATGACGGAGGATGAGGATGATGCAAGGAATTTGCTATCATTCAATTGTACCCATGGCCTAGGAGCATACAATTCTGGTGGACTTGCTAAGGGTTCGTGCCGAGAGGGGCTTCTCTTGAACAGTGGCCGCTTCCAGCAAACATCAGTTCAGGTGACAAATTTTTGCAGATGTTCCAGCGGCACACCCAGCTCATTGGGATTGTTGCTACATCTAGGAGCTGAGAGGGGGTGTTAGCATTAAGTACATATGTTGTTTGTAGCGAGAGAGAGGGTCTTCGTTGTGGGTGTGCCCCCTGGGAGAGAGATTGGATGGGTGAGTGCCAGGAGCATGTCTTTTGCCTATGTTTGGGCTAAGCTTTGACCACATTCAGGTCAGAGAGAGGAGGCAACTCGGACCTAACGAGCGGGGCCACACGAGGCCAGCAGGCCAGTTGGTCGACCATGGTTGATGATGACCATGGCCAGCCGAGTCAGGGTGGATGACCATGGTCGGCCCTGTCAGCGGACCAACCAGCCTAGCCGACTGCAACATGAGGGATGTGTTTGACCGTTGGACAACCGACTAGATCTTACTGAGACTCAACTGAATAGCAAAGGAACTAAGAAAGAGATGAAGAAGATGATAGATCTGACACAAGACACCGATATAGGGATGCATGCAAAGTGCAGATGCTATAATGATGCTGAATGCTGAATACAATGATGATCTGGATCAGATCTGGCTTTTAGGATACCTTCGGATGCAAAGCTGCAAACTGCTGCCCCGAAGGTGAGCCTGTTGAGCACGATGCTGAGGGCCACTTCCTGACTGAAGGTCCTCGAATGCTGCTCCTGTTGTTGCCCTAGGGATGGCGGCCTGTTGCTGATGCAAAGAATGCGAGATGTGCCCAAAACTGAGGCCGAACTGATGTTGTACTGCTGCGCCTAAATGTTGGAATGCTGTGCCTACATGCTGGGCTCTGAGCTGGAGTAACTGCATCCCAGAATGAGGAGGAATGGGCCTGATTATATAGGCTGCTGCTGTAGGAGGTCGGCCTGTAGCTGGTCGGCAGTTGACTAGGTCGGCCAAAAGTCAACGTTGACTAAAAAGTCAATGCATTGACTTTTTGACCAAAAAGTCAAACCTTCATTTTTTGACCTGCATTGTCTTCTGATATGTTTTCCCTTCACTTATGACCACCAAAACTGCCTCAAACTAATGACTATGCAGTCAAGCATGTCACCGAGCACTGGTGTGCACATGACATCCCCCTCGGCTAAAATAGTTGCTAGGTGGACACCTTGGAATCCTTTGCGTTCTGAACACCTTGCAACCTTTTGCCTTGGCGACCTAATTGCTTCACCTTGGCCTGGGCGTCTGTGCTTGACAAACTGCTGCAAGACTCTCTCACCAATAAACTGCTGGAAGAACTCGTCCACCCACTTTCTCTGGGAAACCACGAACCTCCGCACGAACCATGACGATTGCTGAGGCACACTTCTTGTGCCATACACAAAACCCGGGGTCTGTGGGCCTGTGCTACTGATGGCGATGTTGAAGAAGACTTCCTGATGCCAAGATCTACACGAAACTCCGTGTTCTCCTTTTGTCGACGGATGTCAGACCACTCCATAAATGTCACCGATGGTCCTATCTTGCAATGCATGGGCTGACTGATTGACTGACTGACTGACATTTTTTTCTTTTTCATGACTGACCGACTCTATGCTGATGCAACCCTAATGACCTACATGCTCCTACATGCTCATGTAAGAAACACATAGACCTAGATTTTTGGGATCTTCAGGACTGGATTAATGTGAGCGGAAGCAACTGGACTGACTGACATGAGGTTGTCACGACCTAAGCTCCGATACCAATGCAACATGAGGGATGTGTTTGACCCTTGGACAACCGACTAGATCTAACTGAGACTCAACTGAATAGCAAAGGAACTAAGAAAGAGATGAAGAAGATGATAGATCTGACACAAGACACTGATATAGGGATGCATGCAAAGTGCAGATGCTATAATGATGCTGGATGCTGAATACAATGATGATCTGGATCAGATCTGGCTTTTAGGATATCTTCAGATGCAAAGCTGCAAACTGCTGCCCCAAGGGTGAGCCTGTTGAGCACGATGCTGAGGGCCACTGCCTGACTGAAGGTCCTCAAATGCTGCTCCTGTTGCTGCCCTAGGGATGGCGGCCTGTTGCTGATGCAAAGAATGCGAGATGCTGCCCAAAACTGAGGCCAAACTGATGCTGTACTGCTGTGCCTAAATGCTGGAATGTTGCGCCTACATGCTGGGCTCTTAGCTGGAGTAACTGCCCAAGACTGCATCCCAGAATGAGGAGGAATGGGCCTGATTATATAGGCTGCTGCTGTAGGAGGTCGGCCTGTAGCTGGTCGGCAGTTGACTAGGTCGGCCAAAAGTCAACGTTGACAAAAAGTCAACGCGTTGACTTCTCGACCAAAAAGTCAAGCCTTCATTGTTTGACCTGCATTGTCTTCTGATATGGTTTCCCTTCACTAATGACCACCAAAACTGCCTCAAACTAATGACTATGCAGTCAAGCATGTCACCGAGCATTGGTGTGCACGTGACACCGACCTCCTTTTTGGGGGGGTGTCCTGTCCTATTTATAGGGCCCCCTCTCCTCGTGTTGGTGCATTCCTAGGAGCATTCACTCGAGCACCTCTCCCTTGCAACGTTTACAGGAGGTTCTTCCACGCCGGTCAATGATTTGTAGTTTTGAATTGGGTATTTCGTGGGCTGTTGGGACGCAAAGAAGCTACCAGGAGTTGTACTTGCTGTTCCAACCTTGTCTTCCCTTCTGTTCCCCCCCCCTCACCCACCCCTCTTCAGACAACAGGATACCACAGGTTTTGAGCCTTGTGAGCAGATGGAAGCCTTGTTTTTTCTGGAGTAGAGAAGTCCATTGTTTTGGTCTTGTTCTATTGGCTTGGACTTCAGAGGGGCCATAGAGCTCTGTGACGCTGTGGCCGCGCAGGAGAGCAAATCGTGCCACCCCATCTAGCCTCTTCCGGGCGGGTGCACCCACAACGAAGGCCCTCTCTATGGCTACAGACAGAAGATGTACCTAATGCTAACTCCACCTCTCAGCTCCTAGATGTAGCAACAATCCCAGGGAGCTGGGTGTGCCGCGGGAACATCTACAGAAATTTGCTGCGTAAACCATTGTCGCTGAAAGCTGCCATTGTAGAAGCTCCCTCTCGGAGCGAACCACCTCAGCAAGCTCACCGGAATCGCATGCTCCTAGGCCATGGGTTCAGCAATCTCCTCGTGCCTACTCCTCAATTCTCTGATCCTCGGTCGTCTGATCTTCATCATCCTCCCTCAATGTCGATCCAACTAGTGCCAGGAGCACGTGTTTTGCGTGTGTTTGGGATGAGCTTGGGGCAAATTCGGGGAAGAGAGAGGAGGCGACTCGGGGCCTTACTAGAGCCGGGCCACATGGGCCCATTAGCCCAGCTGGCTGACTAGCTTGCCGACCATGGTCGGCCCTGACAGGCTGGCTGACCAGCCTGGCCGACCATTGTCGGCCTTGTCAACTGGCCGACCAGCGTAGGGCCGGTCTGCTATTTGGAGGGGTGCCCTGCTCTATTTATGGGGTCCCCTCTTCCTTTTTCGATGCATTCATTGGAGCATTCATTGGAGCCCTCCTGCCCCTCCTCCAGAGGTGTGGCATCCTTCTTCCACTCCATCTTCAGGTGCATTCTCCACCTCCAAGGGCCCGCAGTTGGAGCTTCCAAGGGAGCAGTGTCAGAAACGGTGTTCCAAGCAGTTCGTGGAGCAGCTTCTGGTGTCTCCCCTCTCCAGCCCAGGTGGACTCGGTGCATCCTTGAGGGGAGCGAGGTACTGCAGAGTGGCTGGAGAATTGGCAGTATCAGCTACCACAATGGTATGTTCCATAGCAATTGGAGCCTCTTTTAGGCAGCTTTGGGCAGTCTTCTCCCCCTCCGTTCAGGACTTGTATCTCGTGCTTCTCTCCCTCCGATTGGAGCTGGCGATACAGCAGTTGTTCAGCTGCTCCTTGTGTCTTTTCGCACTATTCTCATTTCTTTCACGCATGCTGTTTTGCTGTTCATTTTTGGCTGGGTACTTTGACATGGTACCAGAGCACACAATTGCGTGAGATGTTGGAGAAGGAGAAGACCCTTGCTGGACAGTTTTTCTCTGGAGTTGTTTGTGAGGATTTGACAAGCTGTTTGGGCTGAGGAGGAGCAGGCAACAAGCTATAAACCTGTCTTCTCTTTTTTGCTCCCCCCCTTCCTTCCAACGTTTACAGGCGCTTCTTCCATGAAGGTCAATGATTCGTGGTGCTGAATAGGGTATTTTGTGAGGAGCAGGTGTACTTGCTGTTCCAGGCTTCTCTTCCCTTCTCTTTTCCCCCCACCCTCCCCTTTTCACAGGACTCGTGACAACCCGCGTTAGGGGATATATAGAAGGGAAAAGGCAGTGCGGACTCGATTGGAGCCATGGAGGGATTCCCAACCCTTCCCACATTCCCACTAGACTACCAGCTTAACGGGAAGAATTATGAGACTTAGAAGGTCATGATGGAGTGTGCAGTGGAATCATATGTTTTGGCAGAGCTTGTCGCCGTTGATTTTTCTAGACTCGATCTACAGGAGGAAGATCTATCCGTAGCAGAGAAGTAGACATGATAGGCTCAGGTCCAGCTTTGGCATCGGCTTAATGCTCGAGTACATTCCTTTATTTTTCTCAATTTTACCCTTCGGTTGATTAACCACGTGAAGCATACGACGGCGACATGCGGGATTTGGGTACGTTTATCCTCAGTGTATGATTGCGTACAAGTCTAGCTTCGCATATTGAACCCCACCCCGTTTTCTTCTATACGAAATCAGATGAACAAGATGTAAGCTCTTTAGCGGGTGATTCTCGAGATAGTTGGCTATCTCATCAGAGGATATGGCGATTACTCTGCTCACTCATCTGACATGGAAGTACTCCGCATTTTATTTGTCGATAATCACGAGTGGACAGTTGAGTCCTATCACTTGGAAAGAGTTAGTGCCGATGGTCCTAGACCAGCAAGAGCGGTCCTTATGCCTTGGTGGATCTGAGGCCTTGATTGGTGAGACGTAGTGGTTATCAGAGTTCTAGACTAACATCCTAATGAACGGCAAAGTCAGATATAGATTGTGATGCCTTGCGAGCCAACATGACGTGTAATCATTATGGCTAGAAGGGTCACCATTGGCGGCATGTCCTCAGCGTAGACTAGAGAGGACTAGTGAGCGGATAGTTTAGACCAAGGCGGATTCCGTAGCCGCCCCCCTACATGTTCCTTCGTTCTAGTGTCACGTGGTAGGATGTGTTGCCAACATGCATTCTAGTTTCAAATGGAGGATTGCTTGCACGTGCTTGGTAGCGATACTTGCAGTAGGGTGTAGTGGCATAGGAGTTCTTGTTCGAGGCAGGCTTCTAGGTATGTCCTCAAGCCAGAAGAGTTGTTTCCCACTAATTCAGGTGGGCCTATGCATACCATTTTGTTTTTGTTCGGACGTAGGGGCTTGGCTGATGTAGTGGGGGGTTTCTTGATGTTTTGCTTCAGCAGTTGTGTGATGAGCTTCTGGAGACCCAGCGATCGGATGATGCCAAGGAGGGACCTCAAACACCACAGATTTTGATCCTAGTGAGTAGATAGAAGCCTTGTTTCTAGAGCCTAGAAGTCTTTATTGTTGTGATCTCGGTCTAATAACTTGGACCTTAGAGGGTGTTGTAGAACTCAAGGATGCCATGGCCGTGCAAGAGAGCAGATCTTGCAGCATTGGCAACATCGGTTGGATTGTGACATTGACCGAGGATAATGATGATCAAAGGATCGAGGAGTAGACACAAGGAGATATCCTCTAGTTGTACCCATGGCATGCGATTCTGGTGGACTTGCCGAGGTGGTTGGTATTGAGAGGGCCTTTCTCGAATGGTGGCAGCTTTTAGCAATGGTGGTTCATGCTACGGATTTTTGTAGATGTTCTAAGAACAGGCCGGCAAATTCAGAAGTGACGTCTTATTTTTCAGCAGGCGAATTTTGAGAGCGTGATCGTGGTTGAAGTGGCGCCGATTCTGAATAGGCCGTGAAAGAAATGCGTAAGGAGTGATTTTGAGATACGGTTCAGAAATGGCTGTAAACTTAAGCGCATGGCTTTTTGACAGCACGTAAACTTGAAGATAGCAGGCAGATTTGTATAGCATGTGACTTGGAATAATAGATGTATGCTTTTGAACAACAGGCGGAATTTGAACCGAAAATATTTCAGGCCGCCATTTTCAGAAATTAAGTATTGAAGGCACGAATTATTTCAGACACTGCATATCGTTGACAGAATCTGTACCTTTGGTGGATGACAAGCTGTCTTTAGAGCTGCATACTGGGAGACTGAGATGCAGCACTAGTCTTTTGTTCTTGTTGCGGTTATGCAGTTGACTGGAACGAAACGGTAGCCATCTCCATCCCTTACGGTATCGTCGTCGAAGAGAAGACTCCAGCACCTTGAACAAATATAGGGAAGTAGGTTTACATTTTTGTTTCGCGTTGGTAAAGCTAATTGCTTTATAATTTTGGTTTTAGAAATTTACAAAAATGGCAAGCCCGGAACCTCAGGAAATAGAACCTGAAGTTCATTAGACCCTAGATAAAGGTAAAAGTATAGCTCGAGATCCTCAGGACGAGGAAATGGATTTAGAGGACATTGATTACGGGGATTATGGAATTCCATATGAGGATTTCACTAAGTTAGAGTCTAGAACAGCTAATATAGAAGAACAGTTAACCATTATTAATAGCTCTTTGAAAACTCTAGCTGAGACCTTGAATAAATTATCCGATACTCAATCGATAGCCCAGGGCCCAAAATCCCCAACTCCTCCAAGTCACATTGAGGTGTCAGTTTCTCGATTGAAAGAGACCTCTAACATTCTTAAGGACTTGAAACCACCCATTTATAGTGGAGAGAAAAAAGAAAGAAATAAGGACGCTATTAATACGTTCTTACAGAAGTGGCAAGATTTTCACAGACTTAAGAATACCCCTCCTGAAAATCAAGTCGTGGAAGCCAGCCTCTCATTGGGCAATAAAGCATATAAGTGGTGGATGAGCCTCTGGGAAGCTAATAAAATTCCCAAATATTGGTCTGAGTTTGAACAAGCTTTCCTGAAACAATTCTTGCCAAAAAATGAGCTAAAAAGAGCTTGGAAAGCTTGGGATAAGTGTGAAATAGGCAAAAATAGTTTAATTCAATATATTTCTAATTATCGAAAGGTAGTCCTTAAATTAAAAGGCATTGATGAATTTCAAAAGATCGGGGGTTTTGTTAGAGGTCTTAAGGACACCTATAAAGTCGAGGTGAGAAGAAATTCTCCCAAGACTATTGAAGAAGCTATAAAGTTTGCCCAAATCTATGATGATACAATGGCAAAGTCTAAGGTAGGAACAGCGGAACAAAGCAGTTCAGTTCCCAAGTTCACCAAGTCTTCTGGCTTTAAAAGGAAGGTACCCTTATAAACAGGGAACTTCACAAGAAATACCCAAGAAAATCCAAACTCAGAAGTATCCACTTCTCAAAAAGGAAGATTATGAAAAGGCCAAGCAGGAAAAGCTTTGCTTTCGATGTATGGGCAAAGAACATTCTGCTTGGAACTGCCCTAAGAATCAAAAGGCGGGAACTAAAGCCCCGGATAAACCTCAACACAAACAAGTTCATGCGGTGCAAGTTTTACCGCTTAAAGGTACGGAAAAGTACACTGAGGTAGAGGTCTATCATGAGGATAGCTCCCATATGTGTTGTTTGTCATCGGCAATGTGGCAGCTCACTTTTGGTCCTCATGATTTGATGAGGATGCATGGAAATATCAAGGGACAAAACGTTCGAATTATGGTCGATGATTGTGCAACCCATAATTTCTTAAACTATTATTTAGTTAAGAAATTGAAGTTGCCTGAAAGCCCAAGTGCCCACAAATATGTGGTCTCTCTCGCAAAGGGAAGTGACAAAAAAGTGTGGGATACCATGATTCATGGTATTGAGGTGGATATTCAAGGGTATAAAGAAACCTTAGATTTCCAAATCATGCACCTGGATAGGATAGATGTTGTCTTAGCCCGGGAATGGCTATATGGGCTTGGGCATAGTCTTCAACGGAGTTATTGTTGAGAAGTATGGTAGAGTCTTTGAGATCCAAGGGAAACACCGTGTACCTAACTCTCCACTTATTTGTTCAATGGAATTGGAAAGGCTTTTACATCAGCCAGAAGAATATGAGGTATATCTTTGTGAGTTTTTTGGTGATGATGTTTATGCTTAGTTTGAAAAAGATAAATTTCTATTAAGTAATGTTGAAAAGCATAAAATGGCTTTTGATAATTTACTGGTTGAATTTAAAGATGTTTTTCTGTCTGATTTGCCTGATGCTTTGCCACCGGAGAGAGAAGTAGATCATAAAATAGAAATAGTTCCAAGATCTACTCCTGTATGCAAACCTCCTTATAGACTTAGTCAAACGGAACAACATGAGGTTGAAAGACAATTAACTGAATATCTTAGAAAAGGCCAAATTCAACCTAGTAATTCACCTTGGTCTTCCCTAGGTTTACTGGTAAAGAAGAAAGATGGATCTATGCGTTTATGCATAGATTATTAAGCATTAAATAAAATCACCATAAAGAATAAATACCCTATGCCTCGTATTGATGAGCTCTTTGATCAGCTTCAAGGGGCAAAATATTTTACTAAATTGGATTTAAGATCTGGATATCACCAAGTACGGATTAGTGAACCAGATGTTCCTAAGACAGCCTTCCGTACTAAACATGGGCATTATCAATTTAGAGTGATGCCATTTGGTTTAACCAATGCTCCAACAACTTTCATGACACTTATGAATAGTGTCTTGAGGCCATATTTAGGAAAGTTTGTTGTTGTATTTTAGGATGATATTCTTATCTACAATAAAACCAAGAGAAAGCATATTGAACATTTGCGTAAAGTGTTTCAATTGCTTCGAAGTCACTCTCTTTTCGCAAAAGAATCCAAGTGTGAATTTTTTGCAAAAGAAGTGAAATACTTGGGACATATTATTTCCCAAGAAGGGATTCGTATGGATCCAAAAAAAGTAAGGGCTATATTAAAATGGCCACATCCAACCAATTTGGAAGAATTATAAATATTCTTAGGATTATCTAGATTCTATAGGAAGTTCATCCAAAACTATGCTAAGATAGCTGTTCCAATGACGGATCAGCTTAAGGGGAAGGGAAGTACCTTCACATGGGATGAACCTCAAAGAATAAGTATTGAAAAATTAAAAGTGGCTATAGCTACGGCTCCAATTTAAAAAGTAGTAGACCCCAATGAAACTTTTGTGGTTGAAACAGATGCTAGTAATTTTGCAATTGGGGCGGTTCTAATACAATAGGGTCGACCAGTGGCTTTTGGAAGCAAAAAGTTAGACCGTGCCCAGCAGAATTATTCAGCATATGAGAAGGAGTTGTATGCCATAGTATATGCTTTGAAGAAATGGAGGCACTATTTATATGGTGCTAAATTTGAGATCATTTTTTATCAAGAAAGCATTAAGTGGCTTTGTAATCAGCCAGAGCTTAAAGGAAGAAAAGCTCGATGGGTTGAATTGATGCAGGAGTTTGATATTCAATTGATATATCGAAAGGGGAAATTCAATGTGGTAGCATATTCCCTAAGTCGAATGCCAATTGTAAGTGAATTGAGTTTTACTCAGCTGAAAAGTAATTTCCTAGAGTCATTAAAAGGAAAATGTGAGTTTGATCCTCACTTTTCTAAAGTATGGAAAGCCATTAAGATAAGGGATCTAATAGGAAAAGAGGCTTTCACTGAGGAGTCACAAGGTAATGGTGACACACCACAGGTTGGTGATCAAGGACTCAAATGGAAAAAATATAGTATTGAGGATGGCTACCTACTCTACAAAGGTAGAGTATGTGTCCCGGACAATGATGACATTAGGCACCGAATTCTTTTTGAATGTCATGATAGTCCAAGTATTGGACACCCTTTGAAGAGGCAAAACATGTAGCAACAGGGATTGCTACACTAGATGGTTGAGTGCCAAGAGCATGTCTTTTGCCTATGATTGGGCTAAGCTTGTGGCACATTTGGTGCAAAGAGAGGAGGCCACTCGAGGCTTGGGCTTGAAATGTAACTCAACTTATTTCATTGATCCATGGGGAAAAATAGTGAAACATGTCACAAAAAAGATATTTGCAATGATCCATATACCTTGCAACCAGCTACATCAATCCATGGGAAAAATGGATGCACATGTAACAAAAAAGCTATTTGCATTAGGCCTATACCCTGCAAGGATCATTAAAGCCTCCTTATGAGGATGCTCCACCTTCCTTAAGGATTGACCCTTATATAACCTGCATAGATCTTTAGAGCCTCCTTATGAATAGGCTCTAGTTTCCTTTAACCTTGTCGATGGCAAGCTTCTCATAAACTACATTCCCTTATGATGACATTCCTCCCCAAGGTTCTAGGCTGTAACATACCCATCACACTACAACTTATAGCAAATGGCTACTATCTCTAAACACTATCCCCTCAAGAAATAAAGGCTAGTTGAAAAGCTCCTATTTTACATATGTGTTTCACACTCTTTGACATTACCTAAATCTATCTATACCCATGAACATGCCCAAATTCATCAACTCTGTAAAGTAAGTAGCAATAACTACTACACACAAATTTTTCCTCCATTAACTCACACAATTTAGATAGATGTATATACACAAGCAATACATTGTGAATATTTGTAGCAAAATGATGTCTAACTGAACAAAATAGACGACATGCACATGGGTATTCACATATGTTCATATAACATGCAAAGCACATCTTTACATATGTATGAATACAAATCAAGAATGGATGAATGGAGTAGTGCACCTTTTGTATGTAAGGTTGTAAA
The DNA here is from genome assembly GCF_047967505.1 of Dipteris shenzhenensis. Classification (NCBI taxonomy): domain Eukaryota; kingdom Viridiplantae; phylum Streptophyta; class Polypodiopsida; order Gleicheniales; family Dipteridaceae; genus Dipteris; species Dipteris shenzhenensis. The sequence continues at coordinate 172,284 of NC_141617.1, read as the reverse complement.
TCAAGAACAGATGAATGGTAGTGCAAAGAGAAGAAATAGGAGACTAAGCAAAAGACACAACAAACATCTGTGAAGAATGTGACTCAATTGTCAAAGCATTGTGTTGCTACTCTCAGTTGTATCCACAAACCCCTCTTGGAACACATGTTCAAATCAACACTCTAAAGTTGAGAGGACTCTTAGCAAAGAATTTGTGGGTGGGAGTGGAATAGAGAAATAGAGCAAGAGCAATTCATGCATATGGATTTGCAAATGATTCAAATCTTATTCCACAATTCCACATTGATTTAGTTTTGGATTTGAGTAAGTATAATTGCAACATGTCAAAGAATTGCTTCATGCATCATAGCATTATAACTATGGGAAGAACCAAGAACTTGATGGTGGTAGATTTTAGGGTAAACTTATGTTTAAGTTGATTGATTACTTCCTCTGGATGAATAGATTGATGAAACAAAAAGATTGAGATTGAAGATGGAGCACCCTTCACCATGGCCAGGGCAACTTCACACTTTTGGGAAATTTAGGAGTCAAGAGGTATGAGATATGCTCTTGAGTTTATACAATGTGTTGGCAATAGGTATGAATTATGCTCTTGAATCTTGATCAAACTGAATTCAGGACAAAAACCGAGTAGCTATGTGATGCTTGGACAAACCTTGTTTCTGCTTACTTGAAGCACAATTAACAAATAGAGAAACAACCTTTGTTTCAATGGCAATTCATTCTTCTATAGATTATTGTGCATATATTTTCCATTTACAATAGATAACTTTGGCATGCATAGCAACCCAAGGTCATGGAAAGGATTGAAGACACAAATAAAATTTAGGAATGACGAGGTAGAGGAGCCAATGCTCTCAAACTACAATAGGAAATGCACGTTCTAAAAGGGCACATTTGGGAATTTAGACCAATCAATAGTAATTTCGACCAATCAATACTATGATTTAAAAGAACTCAAAGAGGCATTTGCCAATTTTTAACTTCTAAATCCTGATTTCTAACAGTACGCCGAGACTTGAGACCTTACCAAGTGTCAGTCGATAAGGCAATTCAATTGGTCAGGCCCAAACACTGAAAAGCATGACTCACGATGGTCTCCCTTGTCTATTTCTCTCTTTCATGTACATGTAACAAGAGTGCACAAGTGCACTAAAGCACTGCCTCATAGTATAGAGTATAGAGCATTTTTGGATGCAAAGGAAAAAGCAGTCCATTAAAAGGCAATTTTAGCTTAATTTATAAGATGATCTCCATAAAAGGCAACAACTAAATTAAAATTTTAAAAAAATTATGTGAAAATTCACAAAGCACCTCACAATTCTCCACTATAGCACTGCCTCTAGGGAGGCAATCCTAACAAATAAAAGCGAGGCTCAACTTACCCATGTGGCATGCAACAAACACTATGTGGATTTTCAATACAACAACAGTGGCCACATCGAGTTCATGAATCAACAAGGCAAACTTGTTACCTATGCATGCGTACCAATGAGCATTGGGAGTCTTGGCTCATGTATTCCAATATCTCTGCTATCTTTCTAAGTGCTTGACATTGGGCGAGCCGCGAGACAAAGTGACACATTCCTCCCTTTTTGAAAACGAGATTCTTGTAAGCACTCCCATTGCTCTCGTGGTGCCACCATCGGCCAATTTCACCACCAATGAAGTACCTTCCATTTTCAGCTTTCCCCATTTTCCAAACACCTCTTATTGATAATACTTATACCCTCACCTCCATCAAGAATGTTCGTGACTCTTTGGTCGTGGTACGAATAGGTAACATGGTGTTTATTTCATCGCTCTTGAAGTATTGGCCAAGTTTGTATAGTGATACACTTGGATCTTCAGGAGACTCTTGGATGGGCTGAACTATTTCTAGCACTAAGGTTTCTTGTGTTGCAATCTATCCATTCATCCAATCAGTGACATCCCTCCATAGGATGGGATTGTTTTGAAGGATTATCGCAATTTGAATTTTCTATGGACAAGAAGGTAGCAGCTAATCCTACAATACCTCTTGGTCCTATCTTTTCTAGGCCTTTAGATGGTTGCTCTTCAAAGATGTAGAAGGACCTAGGTCACACCTTATCCCCAAATTGTATGGTTTTGACATGGATCCATAAGACAAGGGAAAGACTGATGAAGAGATTACAGAGGATGCCACGTGCTACAAGGGATGATTGAAACACAGGGACACGAGCCGCTTCCCCAACCCCAACCCCCCTCCTACCCCCAAATCCCTCGCTTGAACCCCCTAGGATCTCCTCCAGCACCCCCAAAATCCTTGTAAATATTAAAAATAAAATAAAATGGAAAGGATCCTTGTAAACTATTGATGTTTTGATATATTTGATGTAAGCCTTTTGATTACTGGGTGATAATGATATTACAAGTATGATAGCAAACTACTTTTTGTAGTATAAATGTTACTTGCTTAATGTGGAAAGCATTGGGCAAGAGAAATGGAGATATTATAGAGGAAGCCATATGCTACAAGAGATGATTGAAATGAAGGGACACGAGCCAATTCCCCCAACCACCAACCCCCCTCTTGCCCCTAAATCCCTCACCCACAATGCCACCGAACCCCCTCCATCATCCCCAAAAATCCTTTTCATAATTTTAAAAAACAATGGAAAGGATCCTTATAAACTGCTGATGTTTTGATATTTCTGATGTAAGCCTTTTGGTTATGGATGATAACAATATTCCAAGTATGCTTGTAAACCATTTATGTGGCTAAGATGTACAATTGTTGATTTGGTTAACAATTGAGGAAGATAATTTGGTGACCCTTTCTCAATTGTTCTCTTGCCCTCTTTCCCCCCCAATTGGTTCCCCTCACCTACGTCTCTCCCTCTCCTTGCAATACAGAGCCCTTACCACTTACAAGCATGCATGATTTCTAGATCTTAACTTACTTGCATGAGCATGGCATTTCCAAGCACTTTCTAGTATAAGTTGGACATTTTGAGGGACATTCCTTTCCAAATGGAGGTTATAGAGGAGGATGAACTTTGGAGATTGAGGGATTGTAGAAGGGTGGTGCAAATAGCAATGCATGCACTTCATGAATTGCAACATCACAAATGGGTAAGTATAGTAGTTGTGTTTCCATATACAGAGGTAGATCTTTACAAATCTAGATCATTAGATCCTCGATAGTTTGCAAGACTCTTGAGATTTTGTAGTTTGCAATGCTCTTTTCTCAGCAACAATAATCTATATGCCTATAACATTATTAGGAAACATTTATCTAAGCATACACTTTCATATCTTTTACCTCATTGAGATTTCTCATGACTACCTTTAATAGGACGCTTTCAAAATGAGGAATCGCCACACTCTAGACCCTCTATTTCACTGTTTTCCCCCCTTCTAATAAAGTGTTTCTCCCCCTTTATGGAAAAAAAAGCAAACTCATAACTGACATAACAGGATCTTTGAGCATGCCAAAGCCAAGACTAAGGATCTGTAGAGGTGCTTGTGTGATAGTAGATATGAGGATGCCTCCGAGATACTCAATGATGGAAGACATCAAACCATGGGTCTCCTCCACAATTAGAGAACTTTGGAGAAAATAATCTCTAGAATATGACTTTAAAAAAACTATGCAAGTTTTGAATGGCCATCTTGGTTGATCTTGTTAATAATTGCCATTTCGAAGTGAGTGTAGACCATGTTCACCTATGAATAAATATTCAATATTAAATTGGACACAATTGAATATCCAAACTTTTTAAATAATGCATCTAGTTTTGATTAGCATCCAAGACCCGTTTCTTCCCCATGGACATCCTCTTTAGACATATTATGTGGATTTTGTTTCAAATCATGTCTACCAATTTGGGAGAAACTTCTTTCTCATTCTGAAAGTTATTTGGAACAAAATATTCTTGATCTACAAAATTATTTTGTACTCTTTTTGTAATGCCAGTAGATAAGATGAATGATACACATCATGCACACAATCCAGTTCCCAAGGTCAAACATTCAATAAAAAGACTAATCACTAGTAATAAAACTCATCAAAGAAGGCAATGCAAGTCTTGCGAGGTTAGTTTCTCATGAGGCCCAATTCTTATGGCATCTCTTGACTTCATCATTGGGCTCAAATGTTAGTTTGAGCCTGTTTACACATGTTTTAAATGAAGGAAAGTGTGGTGCACCATGTGTTCATGAGTCGGTCACACCAAGGATGAATGCCCCACCAAATCATGCAATACCTGTGAAATTTTTAGACGACATGAAACTTACTCAAATTAATACATGTGCAAAGTTGCATATCTATCTAACACTTGAACCTTCCATGAAAGTCTAGAGATGCAATTTTTTTTTTGACCTATGCACCATGCATGTGATGAACTAGGAAATTTCCAAAGCCCACCCACCCATACGGTCCCCGATTGACATGAAACTTTTCAAGGACATGAGAAATACTTAAACTAAGATGTGCAGAGTTACATATCCAATTGACACTTGAACATTTCATGATGGTTTGTCAATGCAAATTTTTTGCACCTATGAATGTACATGTGCAAAAAGGGGGAATTTCGAATTCCCATCTATACAAATGGTCGACGATCAACATGGAACTTTGTGAGGACATGAAAAATAAACAGCTTAACAAATGTGCAAAGTACCATAGACCTTTTACACTTGAACATTCAAGATTGATCCATTGCTACTATTTTTATTGCACACCACACCATGCATGTGCAAAATTGGGAATTTCACATGCCCATCCACCCAAATGGTCCTAAGTTGACTAACATGAAACTTTGTGAGGACATAAAATCTTCTAAAATTAAGACCCGTGCAAAGTTTCATACCCATCTAATAGTTAAACATTCCATGATGGTCCACGGATGTGATTTTTTTAGACCTTAGACAAACCACACATGTGCAAAACTAGGGAAGTTCAGAGGCCTATCAATGCAAATGGTACCTGATTGACATGAAACTTTGTGAGAAATTGAACAATACTCAACCTAACACCCATGCAAAGTGGCATACCACTCTCAAACTTAGACATTCATTATTGGTCCACCGATATGAATTTTAGTGCACATCGCACCATGCATGTACAAAATTGGGAAGTTCGCATGCCCATTTATGCAAACGGTCCCTAATCAACATGAGCATTTTTTAGTAAATGAGAAATAATCAAGTTAAGACCCATGTAGAGTTGCGTATTTTTCCCATATATATGCATTTGCACATGAAAAATTGGGCATTTATCCTTGCCACCCACACAATCAATTTTTGATTCACATGAAACTTTTTTTTTTGCCGAAAAAACAGTTCTAATTATATTACTTCGAGAACAAGATACAAGAGGTCAGCTTATAGCTGACGGCCGCGTTCACAAACCGGACGCAGCCCAAAAGGTAGCATAATAAATCATACTCTCACGGAGGAATATGCTGAGTGTGAATGAACAGCCATCGGGGTGGTGAGTAGTGCCACCGAAGGCCCTGCGTAGTCTGCTCGAAGAAGAGGCTCTGTGAATCCCAAGCCTGGAGGAAGCGTCTCCGCTTCTCCTGACCAGCCCGGGAGTCTCCCTGAATCTGGTCCCACTGGCCTCTGAGGGTATGAATAATCTCACTCCAAATCTCCGCCATGATCTGGGCAGTCGATAAGGAGGTGCCACCGAGGATCTGCGCGCAGCGCGAGGTCCAGATGTGCCATCCTGTAATGCTGCTGATAATCTCCCAGACTGGCTGCCTCTCCCGAACTCCTGTATCAGCCTCTGCTAGGTGCTGTGGGATACCCTCGAGCGGCCCCCACGTCCCCTGTGTGATAAGGAAAGTGGGGTCCTGCTGGCATGCCTCGAACAAGTGATGAAGACCAGGTGCGGTGCTGCACCAACAGAACGCGCCCCAAGTGATCACTCCTAGCTCTGGTGCTGCACGAGTAAGAAGCCCGAAAGTCCACCTCCACACTTCCTGGGCGCGCATGCAGCTCCACAGGCAGTGTTTTGGTGACTCCTCATCCGCATGGCAAATCTGACAGCAACCGTCCTGGCCTATCTGCCTCAACCAGCTCCCCACTGGAAGACCTTTGTGGGTAAGAAGCCACAGGAAGTATGAGATCTTCCGCGGCCGCCAGCTCTCCCACAAGGCCTTCCAGAAAGCCTGCAAAAAGAACCTGGAAATACCCTGTGCGTACCAGCTAGGACGCTGGGTGGGGGGGCGGCTCTACATCCTCCCGAGAACTCGCCTACCCAGAGTCGTGCTGTAAGCGAAGAAGGAAGTCTGCCCCTGTCCTGTCACAATCTCTGGCCACCACCACTCTCCTGGGTCCCACTCAAGCTCTGACAAGGCCCGCCCCTCCCAGAGCCAAAGACGCCAAAGCTGCAACTGGTCCTGCTCGATACTAGGGTCGGTATGCCAGACCTTCCCCAGAAGGCCTACGACCCTAACCCTCTGCCACGGGAGTAGGGGGTCAATGAGCGCATCCTCTCTCCTGAGTCGTCCGTCCCCTGAAACCGCGAAGAAGGCGATAGAGGAGTCATCCAAACGTCCTGCGACCACCAGTGGGATGCCACGAGGGGTGAACTGTCCCAGCCAGTGGGTGTCTCCAGGCATGAGGACCTGAGGCTCAGGTGGAGCCAACCAAGCGGCTGGGATCGCACCGTCGATCTCCGTGCGTCTCGCCTGGACTCCGCGTGCACCTCCCGCTGCGTCTGCCAGATCGGCCATCTCCAGATGTCTGTACGTGTCCCTCCAAACTCGAAGGGACCGGGCTGGCCCCCTCATCCAGCCGTCCCACCTGATATGTGATCTCTCCCCCAGCTGAAGGCCCTCGGCGTCTCTGACCTGCCCATTCCAGACGAGCGGCTGGCGATCGATCTCCTCCTGACAGCTGGGCTGGGACTGAATGAGACTGAGACGGAGCCGCCTCCAAACCATGAGGAGGCTACGAACGAGTGGGGAGCGGGGCTGAGTGAGCGGGGCGGAAGTGAAGATCCACCTGAAGGACGGTAGCCACTCTCCACCTCGGCGCGGGACACAAGAGCCGACTCCCTGCTGAAGTAACATCTTCCACGTCTGCCCCCCTGGGGTCAAACTGCGGATGATAAGCTTGCCTAACAAGGCCTGGCTCTGAAGCTCTGGATCAATGACCCCCAGACCCCCCTCCGCCTGCGGAAGAATGACTGTCTGCCAAGCAACCCTGGCTCTGGTATCTCTCTGCCCATCCTCCCCAGACCAAAGAAAGTTCCGAACCAACCTCCTGAGCTGTGCCACGCTGGATCTCGAGAAGCACCAACAGGAAGCCACATACCAAGCCGTGGCTAGAAGGACCTGGTTAACTACTAAAGCACGACCTGCAAGGGACAGCTTAGCAGTGCTCCAGAAAGCCAGCTTCCGTCGGATGGAATCTAGCACCGGGAGAAACTGCTGAGCTGGCGTAATGTCTAGGCCAACCTGGAAGCCAAGGTATCTAGCTGTCTGTCCACGTGGAATCCATCTGAAGCCCAGGAATCGCCCCCACTGAGAACACGCCCCCGGGTCTGTGAGAAAACCAACTGATTTGTTCCAGTTGATTTTCGCACCAGCGGCCGAGCAGAAAACCTCCAGGGCCATCCGCACCCTCTCTAGCATCCTCTCATCGTCCTGGACATAAAGGGCTGTATCATCTGCGTACTCTGAGTCCAGAAGCTCCGTGTCCTCCCGGAGTGGAAGGCGAACACCCCTGAGCCCTGTGGACCTCGTCCGAAGGTAGTAAGTCATGGCCTCGGCGAAGAAGAGAAACAGATAAGGAGCCAGGGGACAGCCCTGACGTACTGATCTCTCCAAGCTGAAACGCTCACCCATCCTGCCTCCAATGATGACTCTGCTAGACGCTGTCCTGTACAAAGCTGAGATACCCTGAATCCAGCCTGCCGGGAAACCTAGTCGCTCCAGAGTCCCCTCCAAAAAGGACCAATCCACGCGATCGTAGGCCTTCTCGAAGTCGAGAAGTAAAATGGCAAGGTGTGAACCGCTGTACTGAGCCCACTCCGCCGCCTCTGAAAAGGTGAAGACATTATCCAGGATACTGCGATCCTGGACAAAGCCTGTCTGAGTGTCATGGACAAGGTCTGGGAGTAGAGGTCGAACTCTGGCACTGATCATCTTGGCGAGGATTTTGTAGGCAGTGGTAAGGAGAGTGATCGGACGCCACTAGCGGATCTCCTGTCTATCTCCTCCCTTCGGGATGAGGCAAATCAGTCCCGAGGAAAGGCTCTCTGGCATCTGACCGCTGCTGAAAATCCCCTGCAGAGCTGCAAGGAGGGGCTGATGGATCTGGTCCCAGAAGGAGGTGAAGAAAGCTCGGGATAGCCCATCCTCACCTGGGCATTTCTGCCCATCAATAGCCATCAAGGCCTCCAACATCTCATCCGCGGTGAACGGCGCCAACAACGTTGCCTGCATGCTGGGCTGGACCAGGGATGGAATGTGCCTCCACACCTCCTCACGGTCACGACTAGCACGAGGGGCAAGTGGCTCCTGCTGGAAGAGGGTCCTGTAGAAGTCAGTGGCCAACCCCAGGACCTCCCCCGGGTCCGTAACAATGTGACCATCCGCTGTCCTGAGACTCCGTAGCTGATCACCTGCAGCTCTCTGGCCATGTGTCCTGAAGAACTCCCTGCACATCCAGTCACCCCTCCGGGCCCAGAAGGAGAGAGAGGCGTGAAAGGAGAACTCGGAGCGACGCTGGAGGGTCTCCTCCAAGAGGGCTCTGGCTCGAAGGGCCTGGATCCGAAGCTCCTCCGAGCCCGGGGAAGACTGCTGAAGTCGCTGAATGGAGGCGAGGTCCCTCCGAAGAGCTCTCTCTCTGCCCCACCAATCCTGTCGAACCTGTAGGGCTGCGAGCTGGCAGATCTGGCTGGACTCCTGCAGAGCCTGCGCGACCGAGTCTACCAGATCCATGCCCTCCCCCCAGTCTCTGTCCCAAAGACTGCAAATGCTGCTACGGACGTCCGCCCTCGAGAAGATGGAATCGGGAATCCTGCATGATCGGGGGGGGAGAGTCTGGGCTGCCGAATCTAATGAGAGGAGCACAGGCGCATGGTCGGATAGTGTCGTCCCTGGAACAATGCCCGCCTGGCCACCTCTGCTGATGGCCCAATCGCTGACATAAAACCTATCAAGCCGCTCCAGGAGTCTGCCTCCTTCCCTGCGGAAGCCCCAAGAGAAGTCCAGGCTCCCGTGCCAACGCCGGAAGGACGGGTCTCTCCAACTGTCCCTCCCTCCTGTCGCGAAGATGAAAGAGTCCCAAGCTGACTGCTCTGCCTGAGCCATACCTGTGAACTCCGGATCTCTACCCTGCTGGTCCTCCAAGGTCTCCAGGTTGTTGAAGTCTCCTCCAACAATCCAGGAATCCATGTCTGGAAGAATCCCTGTAAGTGTCCTCCAGAAGGTGGCTCTGCATCTGAGGTCTGTGGGAGCATAAATGTTGAGGATTCCTATCTTGGATCCCTCCAAATTCAGGCCTACCCAAAGGGCTCGGCCTGGGATCAACGTGCCGTGACCGAAAACTGACTGAGCTAACTGCTCGCACACGGAGGTACAGACCCCCCCGCTCCTCCCCTGTGCGCCGATCGAAGGCTCCCAATAAGTGTAGGAGCGTCCAGGGAGAACCTTCCCGCAGCTACGGGCATGAGCCGCAGAAAGCTTGTGCTCCTGGAGCAGCAGTACATCCAATCGACCAATCACTGCAGGCTGAAGTTCCTGACGCAAAATGAGCTTCCTGGGACCACGGGTACTCGAAGAGTGAAACCCGTTCACATTCCAGGATACGAGGTGTAGGCTCATGGAGAGGGATGGGGGGCTGCGAACAGCTGTCTGCTCGCAGAAGAAGTCGACGAAGAATCAGACAGATCGGAGTGGAGGCGCTGCCGCTTGTGAGAAGGTTTGGAGGGGGAGACGGGGTCGTCCTGCCCGTTCTTCAACACCTTCAGCAAAGGCGAGAGGCCTCTAGTGCCATGAACAAATGCTTTCTCGAGCCAGCTCGAGATCTCTGAAGCAGTCATCCCGTAGAAGGTTCGGAGTTTCTGTTGGGACCAAGCTCTGACATCCTGGGGAAGAGGCCATGCCAGGGGGGGTCTGAGGATCACGATCAATCGGAAACGTTTGGCAGCGCAACGCCACCGCAAGCGCACATCGCCCTCGGACCACTGAGTCTCGAGGAGCTGCCCACCGGACGGGCCTATCCAGGAGCAAATCTGGGCGTGTGCAAGTTGATCACCATTGTGTACATGCAACTAATTTTAAGACCTATGCAAGTTTTTGTTGCACTATGACACATCTACATTTGCAAGTCGGTCATTGTTGCACACTTTTCCTACATGTACGCCACGTGCACATGCAAATTTGGGGCATTTGACCTTCCTGCCTGGACAATCAATGTATGATGCATTTGAAACTTTGAAAGTGCATGCAAGTTACATGTGCAAGTTGATCACCATTGCGTATTTTTCCTACATACTACGTGCATGGACAAAATTGAGGCCTTTGTCCTTTCCACCTGCACAATCGGTGTCCAATGCACATAAAAATTTTCAAGGGCATGAGAGTCACTAAGATTAAGACCCATGCAAAGCTTGGTTCAAATTTGACACCTAGACATATGCAAGTCAGACACCATTGTGTATTTTTCCTACACATATGCACATGTACATGCGAAATTGGGGCATTGGACATTCTTGACCATAGAATCAATGTATGATGTACTTGATAATTTTCTATTTAAGTGACATGGAACAACACCCGTGCAAATTTTGGCACCATCTTCATGCTTCTTGGTATGAAAACAGTCGATTGACACATATTTTTCCTATATGTACACATTTGCACGTGCAAACTTGGGGCATTTGACTTAATTGATTCCCTCACAATTGGTATTCGATGCACATGAGAGTTTTAAAATGTATAAAAGTCATAAAAATTAAGACCCTTGCAAAGTTTGGTCCCAAACGTCCCAATCCAACACCTGAACATGTGCAAGTTGGATACCATTGTGTAGGTTTCCTGTCATGATTTGGAGGCCCACCATAGTTAACCTCATTTTGGCTAGAAATGCCTTGATGAAAAATTTGTGCAATACATTGACTAAACTGCCACACAGGAAGGTTTTGCGAACCTTCTTCTTCTTGTTTTATTTTTGTGTTAAATAAACCCTCTTGTTATATGTATATACAAATTTTGCTAGAAGGTTTTCTTTTCAAATTCATGTGTAAGGATATATGATACCCTAGGTATTCTTTGTACATTCAAAATCCTTTTTAATGTTCTTCAAAAATGACAAAATCTTTCTTTTGTGTTATTCACAAATGATAGAATCCTTACATTATTTTATATGCATGCATCTTGGATCAAATATAAATGAAGCTTTATTCCATATCTATTTTTATGGTAGCATAAGCATGGGTAAAGGCTAAATAACAATTGATGTAGACTAATCACCCTTTCAATATTATGCCACTATTATGCCCAATAAGAAAAACAACAAGAAGAAGGTTTCTGTGTCTATTGGTTTTCCTTGGATCCCCATAACTCATAGGGCTTTCCTCAGTTTTGCCTTCAGCCCATCTTTCTTGGTATTTTTGGGTCCCTCATTGGACACCTAGATCTTCTTCTTCGACTTACATTTTATGGCCCCGTACTTCTCCATAGCTTTAGGTTTAGGCAAGGTTCAAGGACAAGATGTGTCTGGTGTGGCAGACAAGATATCTTGAGGATTTTGACAAAATTGCTCTTCCCTATTCCAATATATTAGAGGGTTATACAATAATGATCTCAATGTCATTTGTCGTATTGCCAATGACTACATCACTCTTGTTATATTAAGAGACACATCCAATACCAACATCATTTGCATATGGAAGACATTTCCACAAAGAATGGATCAAATGTAGTCAGGCTCCTATGGAACAGAGTACAAGTTCCGATATGGGTGTGATATGCATGCTCTTAAATAGGGGAGGAGTTGAAGAACAGACTGAAGATCATTGACAAAGACATGAGCTGGTTGATTTTAGAGCACCAGAGACCTAGGGGAGGCATTGTTCTAGGCTTTTAGTCGTGCCATGTGGAGTTGGTTAGTCAGAGCATGGGGGGCTTTGACGGTCTTAGGACTTACTAGAGAGCCCCATCACCAATGAATGTCTCCCACCAGCTTAATAAGAGCCTCTAAATTTGGTCTACCATAGAGTCACCATCCTACTGAGAAGTTCCAATTGGGTGATGTAAGTCCCACAAATGAACAAGACAATATCTTGCCACCACGGGACTTGGGAACTTGAAAAGCACATAGAGCCAAAAGTAGTTTTGTACAAAAATATCCCTTTGCCAAAAACAAGGGATGCGGAAACAGCTTTCGCTTTTAATCCTTCTACCACTCTTCTACCACTAATTATTGCCCATGGCATATAATATAAAATATTACGAATTGTGGCATACGGCCATTGCACAAAAATCCATGCGACACCTCAATTGCTATCCTTGCAATATCATCGATCTTCATCATGAAGCTCATCACATGTGCTCAAACCATCAGGCGCACATTGGTAACAATCAAACAAATAATTTACCAAATGAATTATGCAATCAAGAATCATAAGGCTGGTGCACACATGCGACACATGCCAATAAATGGTGCCCTTAATGCGACAAATTATTAATCACGGATGGATGGTGCACCAAATGCGACACATACCATCTGATGGTGCACAAAATGCTACACATCATATATCTCACGGATGGTGCACATGATGCTACACATACCATCTTCGCATAGGTGGTGCACGTGATGCTACACACTCATCGTGAAAGTGGTGCACATAATGCCACACACTTAGATAGCCATAGCCATAGATCAAATCATGTAGGAGCAACACATGCATCACTACTGACAGCAAGCACACATGCATCAGCTGCATCCATTAAGTATCCTTAAGCACTAGATTAATTCATTCCATTAATTAATTAATTCCAATTAATGCCATTAATTAATTAATAAATTTATCCCAATTAATTTCAATTAATTAATTCCATTCTAATAACAAAACTTGTCCACTAGGTCTATGTCTATCCATGATAATGTCCTTAGAAATCTCTAGACCTCCCCTGAACCAGTCACTGACTGAAGATAGATCTTGAGCATGCCACCGCGCCAAAGTAGTCATGTGTCTGTACCAAGGGTAAGGCTCTAATACTAAACCAAGGGGTTATGGAAGAGTGGATGTCTGGCAATTTCCTCTCTAGAGGAAGGAACTATGTGGATGAGATGACGATGGAAGTGACCCCAAATCTGAATAAGCCTTCTCACCAATGGTGAGGGCGCAAATGTTGATCCATCAAGAAAATCCAGCTGACTCTCCCTTCCCACTATCCTGTTGCTCTAGGGGTGCACTAAAGGATCCCATGCATCAAAAACTACTTCCAAGGTTGGTCTCCTGAAGAGTCAAGCCTCTAACAAGAAGCTCTGCTCTAAAGCTTAGGTTCAAGAATCCCAAGTCCTCCCTATGATGTAGGTAAGGTAATAGTGTCCGAGGAAACTCTGGCCCTAGTATCCTATGAACCATCTCCACCACTCCACAAGAAATTTTAGAGCAATCTCCTCACCTGTTTGATCATGTCATCATGAAAGCACTAGCATGAAGCAATATACCACATGGTCATTAATAGTACCTGGTTGGTGCTCTACCAGCCAAAGAAAGTCTAGCAGTACTTTAGTATGCTAGCTTTCTACGGATACTCTTTAGAACTGGGGCAAACTGCTACGTGGGGGACACATCAATAAAAGCCCAAGTACTTTGTGGAAGTATCTCTAGGGACCCAAACAAAGCCTATGTCATCTCCCAAAGCTGGAGTGTTCTGCTGAGCCCTGGTCCAGATTCCTTTTGATTTATTCCAATTAACAAGTCCTCCTGAGGCTAGGCAGAACTTGTCAATGGAATAGGCAACAATAGCTAGGCTTTAGGCACCACCTCTGACTGTCACTAAGGTGTCATCGGCGAGCTCAATATTAAGAAGCTCTTGCTCCTGTCTAATCGAAAGGGAGAGTCCCAAAATGCCAAGACTAGCAACCTGCAAGAAGTACCCCATAGCCTCAGTCACAAAAAGAAAAAGATAAGGTGCAAGAGGGCATCCCTAAAGAATTGATCTGGACAACTGAAAAGCAGGTCCTCTACCCCCACATAACACCATCCTACTGGCCAAATGAGAATACAAGAATGACACCCATAAAATCCACTTGTCACTGAAGCCAAGCCTCCTCATAGTGTACTCCAAGAAACCCCAGTCAATTCTATCATAAGCCTTCTTGAAATCGAGAAGAAGGACTGCAATATCCTCCTGGCTCTCCTATGCCCAATGAGTAGCTCCCAAAATGTAAACACATTGTCCAAGATACTTGGATCTTGGACAAATCCTATCTATGTGGCTCTAATGATATCCGGGAGAAGTGGCTTCAAGCAAAGGGCTAAAGTCTTCACTAGGATCTTATAAGCTGTCCCAAGAAGTGTAATAGGTCTCCAGTTATGGAGAGTTGTATTATCTTGAAGGCAATGTTGATGTGGACGATGTATGACTTCCTAGGCTATGGCAAGTGTTCAGGTAAGCATTGAACTTTTAATTATGAGTATGCAATTGATATGGCATTGAGAACCCACCTTGCTTACGCAGTTGTGTCTATTGTTTAGGTCTCTCTACATTAGGTTACCATGCATATCTTGTTTGTGGCTTCGCTAGTTGCTTCGCGGCTAGAGGACTTGAGGAAGGTCATCTACGAAAATCACCATCAATTTCTCCCACCTGATCATCCTAGATATGTTGCCCCTTGGAATGGAGTCCCTCCATAGTCACTCACGACACGACATGAGATTAGAAGTAGATTTGGGGCTGTTCATAAACTCCTCCTCCACGTGGCATGAGCCGATAAGGGTTCATAACTACTATGTGCTATATTGAAGAGTTGGATGAGGGCAGCAGGTAGTATATATATACATGATAGGGTGAGGGTAGTTCCCCCTTTACCCCGCTCTCATGTATCTTCTCATCCCCTTTCCCACCCCTTCCCCTTCTTGTGGAGCAACGAGAAAGAGAGAGTCTGGAGGCCGTGGGTATCTATAGTTCACACCTCCTTCCCATGCCCTGTGCACCCACACCTCCAACCCCCGAGCTATCTCACTCTCACTCTTACTCACCTCCAACCCCCGAGCTATCTCACTCTCACTCTCACTCGTTTCTCAGGTGTGCTATAAGTCACTCGGGGTTGGAGGTGAATTAATAGGTAGTTGCAAATGGTGAGTGAGAGTGAGAGTGAGATAGCTCGGGTTTCTCATTGCTCCACAAGAAGGGGAAGGGGGTGGGAAAGAGGATGAGAAGATACGAGAGCGGGGTGAAGGGGGAAGGGGGAATGCGTAGTCCGTAGCAACAAACAAGAGAGCAAGCATGAAAGCAAACAACCAAGATCACCACACAACACAAGGGAGTGGAGGGAAGGAGGGAGCTTGTATTCGTTGCAATAAAAAAGTGAAGACTAAAGTCAAAAGACTTGGCTTTTATACATGACCTTTTCCAAAGGGAGGTCCAACCTAACTTTCCACTACTAGACTTAATTCTCTAATTTGGTCAAAATAGACCCAAACTAAGATCTGACTGGCTTGGCCTCTTTCTAGTAGTATAAAAAACATAATACAAAGCTTCTCTACGTACCTCACTATATATTTCAATTATATGGTCTTCGCTATTCACGAACAATGATGCATTTTTGCATATGTACAAAAGAATAGTGCAAAAATGGAGGTGGGGCCCATGGCTCTGTTAACCCTTCACAAAGTGGTTAACATGCTCCATGACCTCAAGTAGATCCTGTCCCTTGGATCTCTGAGTTGGAGGAGAGGTCTTTGGTATAGATCTTCAATTGTAGCGCATGACGTTGGCCTTCTCCATCCAATCCATGAGCTCGTGGCACACCTGAAGCCATTGCGGGTAGATGATGATGGAAAGATTGGTGTAGACAGAGCATATCTGGCTAAAGTCCCTGGCAACGGTGCCAAAAAATGCTAAGTCCTTGGTGGTGACTCACATGTCATTGGAGATCTACCAAGCGCATTGGTGGAGTGCTCTTCTCCACGCTACTTCTAAGTAGGAGCCAATCAAACAACCATTTTGTAAGTGTCACTCTCATAGTCCATCAGCTTGTTGCAATCACAATTCCACAAGATGAGAAGAAGAGGAGAAGAGGAAAAAAGGAAAAGAGAGGAAGTGTATCATGAGTGCAATGAGAAGGGGAATCGTAGGCATAGCAATTGTGAAAGTCCAACAAGAAATGGAAGCAAACAAGAATCCACAAGACATAAGGGAGAAGGGAAGCTTGGAGCTCTATTCCTTCAACTTGGCACACAATTTTAACCGTTTTGTCAAGGTTAACAAAGCTAGCGGGCACCGACTACATTTTTGGCATTCTTTTGTACATATGCAGAAACACATCATTTATTGTATAAAGCGGAGGCCATTTAATTGAAATGAGAGGAGGGAAATAGAAAGCCTTGTATATGTTATTCCCGATACTACTAGGAAGAGGCCGCACCAATTAGATCTCAATTTGGGTCTAATTTGACCAAATTAGAGAATCAGGTATAGTACTGGAAGTTAGGGTTAGACCATCCCTTTGAAAAAGGTCTTGTATAAAAGCCAAGACTTTTGACTTTAGTCTTCATTATCATTCTCAAGGAATACAAGCTATCCATTTCCCTCCCACTCCCTTGTGTTGTGTTTGAGTTATGATTGCTTGTTTCCATTACTACCTGCTCTTTGCTGCTGCGTTACACATTCCCCCTTCCCCTTCACCCCGGTCTTACGTATCTTCTCCCCCCGCCCTCCCCCTTCCCCTTCTTGCAGATCATTGAACAGTGAGATTTTGGGAGCCATGGGTGTGTGATACCTGTAGAAGGGAGTATGATGGAGGCGATCATCGACTTATGGTGAGCGGTCAGAGGCATGAAGCACCTCCACGGTGTAGCATCTTGATCCCCATGACACGTTCTCTCGAGGTAGGTCCATGAGTTAATATTTTTATCGCCATTGCTAGAGACTGGGTGCATGTTTCTTTATGTTATCCTCCTCCTTTTGATAAACCCATTGCCTAGCTCTGATGAAAGGAGCTAGTGGGGGAGGCATAGGGGGGGGGGGGGAGAGAGAGAGAGAGAGAGAGAGAGAGAGAGGCTAGATAGAGTTTTTAGTCTTTTTAGGAGTTTGTTGGGATGGAAGTAGCTCAAATTGGACATAGAGTAGTGCGGTGGCTTAGCCAAGCTGTTAATGAAAAGAAACCCCACAAAAAACACACAAAACTTGCATTTTTAAGCTTTTTTTAAACGGAAACTAGGGGTAGAAATGGACAAAAATCTCAAGAAATTCTGTTCACCCATCTTTTTGTTGTTTTTTCTTATTTTTTTGTCATACACACCTAGAGTAGCTCTCCCCACACACCCCCGACACATCATAGGTCGAGAAAACCCCAAAAACATGCTCAAAATCAGACAAAATCGCTTAGGCAATGGACATAGTCAACCGAAAACTTTTTTGTCAGGAAACACTTACCCGTGCGGATGTTGATAGATTCCCATGAATTTTTCCTACTTTTCTAGTTCCTACTTTTCCTATTTGACGTTGATTTTTATTGACATTCGAAGTTCCTATTTGCCTATTTGACATTGATTTTTCCTACTTTTCTAGTTCCTATAAGCCTATTTGTTTTTTTGCATTTTTCCTACTTTCCCAGTGTAAAGAATGCGGGAGAGAGGGAAGAGACTCGATTGCAGCTTTTCCACAACATACACAAGAGAGGAGACACAAGATGTGGAGGCTGAAGCTTATCTTCCCATGGTTCATATGTGAACCCAAACCAAAAACATACGTGGCAGTCTAACTACACCACGAGTACAACCAACATAGATGGTGACATAAATGATAGTCACCCAGGAGATATATCGGGGCTAGAGCTTGATATCTCAACACTCCCCCTCAAGCTCAAATCCATCTCAAGTATACCAAGCAAGCTCCTAAATTTGCGAAGCTTCTCGGTACCCAAGGCCTTCATAAAAATATTAGCCACCTGCTCCTCAGTGCTGACATAAACAAGATCAATCTCACCAGCTAGAACCTTCTCCCTCACAAAGTGATAATGCACCTCAATGTGCTTTGTGTAAAGAATGCAAGAGAGAGGGAGGAGACTCGATTGCAGCTTCTTCACAACATACACAAGAGAGGAGACACGATGTGTGGAGGCTGAAGCTTATCTTCACTTAGTTGAAAATAGCACACAACAACACTACAATAGAAGAGGGGTATACCCTATATGTCAAACCCTAGAATACGTGGTTCATATGTGAACCCAAACAAAAAACATACATGGCAGTCTAACTACACCATGAGTACAACCAACATAGGTGGTGACATAAATAATAGTCACCCAGGAGATATATCGGGGCTAGAGCTTGATATCTCAACACTCCCACTCAAGCTCAAATCCATCTCAAGTACACCAAGCAAGCTCCTAAATCTGTGAAGCTTCTCGGTACCCAATGCCTTCATAAAAATATCAGTATGCTCCCCAACGTTGGGGACTACATAGAAAGTTACATGTTCAAGGAGAAAAATTCCTCAAATACAATTACATGTGTAGGTTGGTCGAGGTTTCTTGAAGATGTGGTAGTATTAGTAGTGGACTATGTAAAAAGGCATTAAGTGTATGCATTGGAATTGTAGCTAGTCCCACAAAAATAAATTATAAAATATGCAAAACAAACAATTATCTTTTCTTGAAAATATAGTTTTCATCCAAAAAATTAAAGAAAATACCCTAAGCTTTGAAATAACTAGATACAAAATCCTAACCATACCATTAATACAAGGCTAGCATTGAAGAAACCATCAAAGCTACCCTAAGCATTATTAAATACATCCATAAAGCAGTTGATACCTTGAGATTATTGATGTCTTTTGTGATGCTTTCAAATGTAAGACCCCCTTTCATGGATCCATTGACTTCACTTGCAAAAATTTTAATTTTCCATTAAAGTGATTATGCTAACTTATTGACAGTAATCCATATGGGGATATGCAATGTCGAAGCTTCAAAATTCAATAAAGTGACTATGCTAGCTTATTGATAGAAATCCATTCAATAACACATAATTTTGATGCTTCAATCTAGATAGCACAAGCCTTAGATGATAAATCATGATAGTCTAGCTCATGCAGCAAAAATAATGTAGCCTCTCCATACCCCAAAACACCATCCTCACATCCAAAGTTTGACCTCTATCCTTTTATGTTTCAAGTAACACCTCAAAAAATGTATACCAGCAACATAGCATAGAAAACGCACTCATGAGGCTCCAGTTTGATATTACCTTAGTAAAAAAAATAATGGCAATACTTCGTGAATAATAGGCATAAAATTCTCAAAAAATCTTCTTTAGGAGTAAGAGAGAGAGAGAAAAGACACCTTTCATCATTTCAATTCTTTTGGAGCCTTAGAATACATGTAGCACTTCCATATCCCAAAACATTGTACTTGCATCTAAAAATTGATTTGTATCCTTTTGAATTTTCATTCGATACCACAAAAAGGACATATATCGACATAGTGCACATAATCCATTTATGGGGTTTGCAAGTAGGAGTACCTTGATCTAAAAAACAATAGCACTACTCATTAGTGATGGGCTTAAAACTCTTAGAAAATACCACCACATGTAATAATAATACAAAAGAGAACACCTTTCATGTCTTTGAAACTTTTAAATTCATGGAGTAATCCTAGTCATAGGTCTCCACAATCTTGCATACATCCATGAGCCTTGCCATACTTCAACTATAGACTTGACATGGTGCAAAGTGGAACTACAAAGCGTGTGTGCATACTCAACAAATGCCATGAGAAATGTCTTATCAAAATCCAATGAGAACAATAATCAAAGTAGGGATTTGACAAGCTCCTTGTAATTTCATTAGACATTCAATTTTGGAGCTTGCACTTCCAATTGGCATGGTGATTTTTTTTTTTGCCAGTTTATTTCTAAATAACTACATCATGTAGATGTCCTAGTGTTGACCCTGGGGTTAGCTCGACTCCATACAGTTAACACCCAAGTTAACAACAACTTCCCCTGATTGTGACCAACAACTTGGGTAGGTGCATCCAAGTTGTGGCTAGTAGTTGCATTTGTTAGAGCACTAATTGCGCACAAGTTTCTCCCCTTAATTTGAGGTGGATGACTTAATGTTGTGTATAATTATATGAAGCTTTGTAAGACAGAGACATGGGTTAGATCTTCGACTGTTCATCACAGAGAGACGGAGAGAGAGAGAGAGAGAGAGAGAGAGAGATCTCATGCCTAGCTGAGGCGGCCATCACCAAACTGTTCACATTCACTCATGAGTGATCACTCACTTTATGCTTTCGTACCTCAGTAGTGATCATAATGCTCTATCCTTCCAACACTCTCCATTTCTATGCATTTAATCCATTAACGTATGTCGTTATGTCTCGAGCATACGTAGTCTGAACTCATCATCTCATCCTGCAACCCAAGTGGTGAACATGTATGTCGTAAGTTGGAGTGATGTAACCAGACCATCAACATTTGGCAATTCTACTAGGGATAATATTGTCAAACAATCTGAAGAATTCCAAGTGACGACATGCCGATTGGAGGAGAGGTGACACCAGCAGTATACAATATTCTGAAGCTAAAGAGGATGGTTTCTAAGAGGACTTAGCTAACTATGGCTAATTCACAAACTGAGAGGAGACGCCAGTATGAGGAAAGGCCCGAAGAACTATTGAGGTAGAGAGGAATGCAAGAGTCGGCATTGCAGTCTAGAATGTTCTTGGAACCCAAGATTCACACCCAAGGGAGATTGACGAATACACGAAATGGCCCATGGGAGCAAGGAGCACGAGGAAGTCCCAGTCATGTTACCTTTGGAGGGGACCCGTCGTACTATGTTGAATCAGAAAGGAGATATGGATTACGACTACAAACACCCAGATCAAGGGAAGTGGGCCATGTGCCGCTCGACTCAGAATCCTCTTCGACTTAAAGTATGGACCTTGAATGATTGATATCGCCTCTAGAGCATTCAAGTCACTGGAGTCGTTGAGCGCCACCACACCCAAGCATGTCCTTCAATCTAATCCCATGTGGATATGAGTACCGAGATCGGACAAATCTACATGTAATATTTGAAGAAATAAATTTGCAAGAACACACATATGACGCTAGACGACGCATTCTAAATGAAGGGGTGATTCAAGAACTTATGAGACTGAGGAACTGAGTTTTGAGTCCCCAACACCAATTCAACTATCAGAGGAACCAATGTTTTCTTAACCACCTATTACTATACCTCTTGAAGGAGTGTTCATGAACCCACATCAGACGTATCTAGGGGATAGCTATCAACCAAGCATAATTGCAGAATTTGCGTTGCTAAGGCAAGAACCACGATATGGAGATAGTGATGCTGAACCTATTACGACAGGCAACTAAGTAGATCACATCAAAGTACCCAGACAGACAAGATATGGAGATCTCAATGCTAAGGCGATTGAATCGATTAGCCAAGTAGCTCCAGTCACAAGCTAGGTGGAGCGAGTACCGAGGGTCGATCATGTGATACCACCCATAATGAGCACCCGAGTCACTTCACCCTGGTACTTAATAGCCCCTATTGAAGACTTCCAAGGAGAGAGAGTATGAGACTCTCCTTGTATCGAGCTTCTGAGTACCTCCACCGATAAATCATGATGACCAAGCAATTGTGAAGAACGCTCCAATCAAGGTAAAGTTTTTGTTGAGATATTAGGCTCAACCCATGATGTATCTCCTGGGTGACTATAATTTATGTCATCGCCTTGGTTGGTTGTACTGGTGGCATAGATAGATTGCCATGTAAGTTTTGTCTTGGGTTCACACATGAACCATGTATTCTAGGGTTAGGCATATAGGGTACATGCCTCTCCTATTGTATTGTTGTTGTGTGCTATTTTCAAGTAAGTGAAGATAAGCTTCAGCCTCCACACCTTGTGTCCTCTCTCTCTTGTGTGTGTTGTGAAGAAGCTACAAGTGAGTCTCCTTGCTCTTTCCCGCAATATTTACATGGTATCAGAGCTTGGTTGGTGGTAAGGAGCTCAAGAAGTAAGTAGAGGTCGCAACACCTTGGTAATAGGATTTGCACCTCCTTTCATTTAGACGTTGGGTAGCAAATCTCTGCACGTACACATCCGTGAGTGTAAGGTGTACTATCACTGATTCAAATGCCATCTAGTGTGAAGCTCGAGAGCATTACCTCAAGAAAAAGAGGTCTATTTGGGGTCTCTTTTGTCATCACAAAGTTTCAGGAGGCACTCAAGAGAAGTGGCCATTCGTGACTGTATATGCTATATTTCACCTATGTGTGATTTGTAACAAAAAGGTTGTTGTGTGCCCTCGGTGCAAAGATTCTGAGAAACATAGGCTAGTTTTAAGTTAGTGTGTTTATGCATATTTGTCACTTGAAGTGACTCGTGGTTGCTTGGCACTGCCCATGTGAGGCTGATTGCAGTTGTTGTTTGCCCTTGTGAGGCATTTGGTGTGTTTACAAGGTTGTTCTTACAGTCCATTGATTTGAAAAATGTATGAGAATCTGTCTACCATTGTCAGTGAGAAGCTTGACAAGAATAACTTCCAAGCATGGAAGTTCATGATGACAAACTTCCTTATGGGAAATGGAGTGTGGGAGTACATCAGTGGTGGTGAAAATGCATAACCAGTCTTGGTTGCTGCACCCACTACTGCTGAGTTAAAGGCCTTTAAAGAATGCATGAAAAAGCAAGGAAATGCTTGTATTGGTTGTCTGTTAATGTTTTAGACTCCACGATTGTGCATATAAAAGGTGTAGAGATGCCTAAGGAGGCATGGGATACATTGTGAATATGTATAGCACAAATACCAATGCATGAAAGATGCAGCTTAAGAAGGAGTTGCGTAATGTGCAAAGGAAAAAATTGAATATAAATGAGTATTCCTTGAAGGTGAAAGGCCTTGTAGATTCTCTTGGCTCAATTGGAGCACGGGTTGATGATGACGGCTTGGTGTTTGTGACCTTGAATGGTCTTGGGAAGGATTATGCACAGTTTTGGACATCCATTTGAGTCCATAAAACATTTCTCAATTTTTAGGAACATATTGCTCTCTTGTTGAGTGAAGAGCAAAGGAATGGTTGTTCAACCAGATCAACTTCTCAAGAGTCTGCCTTCTAATCGAATACAGGTAGAGGTAGGGGTAGAGGCCGCTCAGGAAACCAAAACCAACTACAACATGAAAACCAGTCCTATGGAGGAGGACATGGTAGTTCTAGAGGAAGGGGGAGCCAAAGAGGCTATGGTTCATGGCAAAGGAACCATCAAGTAGATAGCAACATAGAATGCTATTATTATGGAGAACTTGGACCAAGCAAAAGACCTGCTATAAAAAGACAAGTGACAAAAATTCGAAAGTTGTAGCAAAGCAATTATGCATCATCAAGTGGGCATGTTGATGACAGAAATGAACACCTTTTTGTGATGCAGCATATGGTTACCTCCATGACAGAAGATGTTGTAGGTTGTAGTGATGTTTGATATATTGATTTAGGTGCTTCTAACCACATGACCAATCATGGTGAGTGGTTTCATGATGCCAAAAATTTGAATAAGCCAGGTTATGTTGAAATAGGTGATGATATTGTGCATCCAATTACACAAGATGGTAAAGTGCTATTGGGTATGTAAGATGGCAAAATGAAGTTCTTGGCAGATGTACTTCATGTTTCAAATATCACCAAGAACCTGGTTTCAGTTGGCCAGATGGTTGAGCAAGGTCTACAAGTCAGATTTAATCCCAATGGATGCTTTGTGAGGACTTGAAAAATCAGTGCCACTTGGTGGCAAAGGAAACAAAAAAGGCATAATGTTTACCTTGGATGTAGATATGCCTGTGGTAGAGGTGTCATTGCAGAGATTGAGATATGGCACAAGCGCATTGGGCACATGAATATACAAAGGCTAAAATCTATGCAAATGAAAAACATTATTGCAGGTTTGCCTAAATTCAGCGTTGATGGAATGCAAAAGGTATGTGAAGCATGCAAAATGGGCAAGCAAGCCAGACATGCATTGCCCGAAATGCTGAGGTTAGCAAAAGAGCTTTGGAAGTGATCCACTCATATGTGTGGACAAGCATAGCCGCTTCTATTGGTGGATGCCACTATTATGTGAGCTTTATTGATGACCACAATAGGAAAATGTGGGTTTACTTTATGAAGCACAAAAGTGAAGTGTTCAGCCACTTCAAGGCCTTTAAGGCCATGGTTGAAAAAGAGAAAGGATAATCTTTGGTCAGGCTCCTTGGGCCGAGGGATCTGTTTTGAGCATGTTTCCGGGTAGTGTGCTAGCTGGAAACTGTGTTTGTGGGCTGATTCTTAGCACACATTGGTAGAGTGATTATCAGGTAAGACTATAGGCCTATCTATGCACTTGGTCCTTATAGTTCTGTTCTTTGTGTTAGAAGCTCACAGAGTGTGGGCTCGCGTGTGATAGCAGGATGGATGCAAGTCAGATTGCGTGAGAGGATTTGGTAGTTGTAGCTTTGAGTCGGTGGTCAATATGGTGTGAAAGGATTGGATGCCTTGCTATTTATTTGGTATTGTGTGTGGGCTAACGTAGTGTGTGTGGCCGCACCAAGAGAGTTCATAAGGAATAGTGCCCCTAGAACTAGTGACATATGGGAGTCGTGTGACATGTTCACCTAATTCTCTGGGATGGATTCTTTATGGAGCATGGTCATCTTTGAGGTCATGAACACGTACATTCATGACCAAAGATGAATTCCTATAGAGAGTTGGCATTCTATGTCAGTTGGTAAAGTTTCCCGTTATGGAAGGAGGAGTGTACTCGTAGGATACACTCAGGTGTTGCAACTTTACCTATAAGTAGTGGAGCTAACTTCAATTAGGGCTCTTCAGGCTCAGTAGAGCGATGGTTGTTTGGAGCATTGCCTGATGCTCAACACGGAGGTAGCACCTCCACTCCCTTTGGACAAACACGCTAGAGTATCTAGATGGTCACTTGGTAAAACCATATGTCTCACCCGAGGTATTGGTTGCTGACGTTACTTCTGCCATAGGACCTCTATGATTGGTGTACTAGTCACTATGGTTTATGCACTGTTGTGTGGATTTGGTATCACATGCTCTACAAATCACATGTGCATTGTTGTTTGGTTGATTGTCTGTAACTATGTTTTGGAGTTTGCTAACCACTGGTACTGAATTGGTTGGTCATTCAGTCAGTGCAATCTAGTACTGATAGCTTCACTGGCATAATGATAACAATAGAGAACAAGGGCTGTAAGCTGGTGTGGATACTGAGGGCATAGTGAGTGTGATGATGAAGGATTATGCGGGCTGTCATTATATAGCCCTTGTAGTGAGGTTGGTTGATGCCTAACCTAGCCGACCTTTAGATGGTCGGTCACCTTAGGCTAATCACCTTAGGATCGTGTCGATTGTCTAGCATAATTACAAGATCTATAGGTACATTCCGCTACGTTTTCAAGGAAGGCTTTGGGTCACTGGTTAATGCCAAGATTTCAGTGACATGTGGATTTCATGGGTGTCCTCCTTGTATTCTCATTCAGCTAGCAGAATGGTGGTTTGTTGGAGCAAAGGTCTAGCTTTTCCATCATCGAGATCAGTACGCTAGGACTGTCCTCTTGCACCATATCTTTTTCTCTTTGCAAAACCCTAAACCGGTTTGCAGGCGATGACGGCAAAGTGATCCAAGACATCATGGAATTGCTGTTGCACGTGAGCAGTAGGGATGGTGTCAACTAATAATAATCGGGGACGGCTGCAGGAGTAGGGGAGGAGAGGGTCAGATTGGATAGCGAAAGGGTAGAGGGCAGCTTCTTGGTGCTCATTGAGATCGAACAAGTCGGGGGCATCATCCATCTTTGCTTCCTTTCATATCAAAAACTTGTAAGTGGTGGAATGGGAGGGATATGGCATTGGATAACTTCTTTTCCATGCATGGAACAATTGTGAAAGTGATACAAGGGATACATTCTTCACTTGCATAATCGATGGCATTTGCAATGATTCCCTTATTCTCCTCCCTTTTTCAAGTAGAGATGAATGTATTTTTGGTGCTCTGCTTCGTGGTTGTATGTGTCAAAGAACCATTTGAGTCGTTCTTCATCCCCCCACCATGTCAAAGCTCTTATCTATCTTACTACTCATAAACTGATCATATTTATTAATCAATCAAAAGATTTGGGGAAATAATACTCCAATCAAGCAATCACAAAAAACTCTCATAGGCCTATCTTTACCTCTTCTTTCTAACTACTCTATATGTAAAATTTTCAAAAACCTTTCTACCGATACATATGTGACTCCCCACTGTCCTATTTCATATTCTCTCTCAATCCATCCTCCTTAATCATATCCTCTTTCCTTGATTCTTGCTCTGCTGGCTGCCTCTCCTTGATCATCCCCTCTTTCCCAAATTCCTATGCGTGCCCTTGTGTCTCTTCAACATGGTTGCTCTTCGAATCTTGTTGCATCCTAATATATGTGTACATTTGGTACAATCTGTCATATAATGCCCAGTGGACCACACCTATTACAAACACTCAGGAGATTTTTAGCTGCGACATATTTCTCATTGACGAGGATCATTTGGTGGACCAAGCTAGATGTGGTTGTTTGGGGACGAAAATGAAAGCGCAGGAAATTGTACTTCACGTTGGGGTTCTTGGAGGCTAGTTTCTTGTACTTTGACCATGATTATCTTTGTTGAATTGACATATATATGTGGGGATCATATGGATGCACCGATGGAGAGCTCACCTCCAAGCTACCCTTGTGGAGAATAATGCGGTGTGGGACGGCCACAAGTGTCACTCTCGCGGTCCTCGGATTGTCGCCGATGCAATTCCACAAGAAAAGAACGAGGAGGAAGAAGGGGGAGAGGGAGAGGAGATATGATCGTGGTGAATGGAGAAGGGGACATAGTCTTGGCAATCACAACGAGCATACAAATGAAGATACAAGTCCAAAGAAAATGGGAGGAAGAAAGCTTGAACTTGTATTCCTTGATGCAAAACCAACAATGAAGATTAAGTCAAAGGTCTTCCCTTATATACAACTCACCTTTTTAAGGGAGGGATAACCCTAACTCATCCTACAACTCTCTTACTCACTTGTTTTGCTCTTTTGTCGAGCCTGCCTTGGTGAGGCTTCTTCTTTTAGCTAGAATCTAGCTATTTACAACTAAAATAATGTACAAAAATAATGTAGTGAGAAAGTAGTATACAAGTAGTGTTACATGCCCCCCTTCCTATTGGTGTTCCATCCGTGGATCAAGGGAATTTCAAAATGGAGGAGGTAAGGGCTGCTTGCATGAAATTATCTAGTCTTTGAGAAACGTGGGAAAAAATGTGATGTGGAGGCCAAAAATGTGTATCATGCATGTTTTCAAATGTCCGAATATGATGTGCATAAAGATTTTGAACACAAAGATACATCTGAGATGATGAGAAGACCTCGGTTTAAGTAATTACGTAATCACATGTTTTTTTCATAGTATTTACACCAGTAATCACAATTTATCATAATCACGTGATTAAAATAGTGTTACCACACCAGTGACCACTGATTTGTTCACCTGCAAAAGCCTGTCGGGTTCTCATCGGGGTCCATCGAGCACTTGTAATTTCCCGACGGGACCAGTTGGGGCCCACCAGGATACTTGGATATCTTAGCAGGCCTCGACGGGGAAAGACAAAAGTCTGGTGTTTAAAACAAAGTTAGGTTTTGGCACTTGGTCATTTGTTCGACCATGTGTGTCATTACGTGATCATCACTATGCGAGAGCTCATCACTTTGTCATTCACTCGACATTCATGTCAACTTTCCTTTCATTGCATAGTCATTCTCGTGCATATGCTCTTATTTTCCTCACTAGGAATTTGCATGTCATTCTTTGTGTGCTTTATTACAAAAAATCCCACGTAATTTTGTTTCATCGTCACTATGAGAGAGCTCGGCACTTTGTTGTTCACTCAACATTCGTGTCATCTCTCATTGCATTGCATATTCTTTCTCATGCATATTTCAATTTTTGAATCACTAGGAATTTGCAAGTCATTATTTGTGTGCTTTAATATGAAAAAGGATGCCACATAATTTCGTTTCATCATCACTATGTGAGAGCTCGACACTTTGCCGTTCACTCATCATTCGTGTCATCTCTCATTGCATTGCATATTCATTCTCGTGTATATTCACATGAAAAAGGATGCATGTCCAACTCTGTGGAGATGGGCTTAGGGTTATGTGTGTTCTTTGATTGTGAATTGATGTATGCAAAATGTCTACTACAGGTTTTCATGTCATAGTATGTGTCTTGTCTAATTGCGAGTTGCTTTGCTATGCAGAATGTTTGCTCGAAATTATGATAAAAAGGAGAGAAAAGATGTGAGAATGCTCTTAGGAGAGAGCTAGTGAATGAGATCATGCACATGTTTCCAGTTGCTATTGAGGGCACGATATGTAATGCTATGACTCTCGATGACTTTGTTCGAGCAATATTGAGTGCAACTAAAAGATGGCTGCAAGTAAAGCGAAATACACACCTTACCAAGCCAGCTCTGTGGTGCGTAGAAGTCGTTAAACATGTGCTTGAGCGTGATTGGGAATATCGACAAGTGTGTCAGTGACAATGGAATGCTTGTGTCACAAGAAGAAAGTGAAAGAATAACACATTGGGATGCACAATGGATAGAGGAGAAGCAAAGGAGGAAGAGGGAAAAGGATGTAGATACGCAACTCACATTAAGTAAGCATCAGAGAAAGGAACTGGATGAAGGCGCTAGAGGTGCTGACATAGAAAAGAGTGCTACAAGGGTGACATGAGATGTAGGGGGGATTTCTCATATAGAACACACATCATGAAACAATGAGTGCTTGGTGGTGATTGCTGTTTCGTAGATGCTATGCTGTGGCAAGAAAAGGTTCGGAAGGGATCATACGGTGCTTGTCACAAGGTCAAGTTTGTTGGAGTTTCATTCTTTTCAAAACATGTGACATATTATGCAAAGAAGTACACTGCACGATCAATAGGGAAATAGTTTGAAGCCTTCGGCATCGAGCAAGGAATGCAAAAAGGCCACCCTTGTCTCGTGCATTGCATAGCAAATATAGGAGCAGCACCATGGGTGACACCATATTTCCTTTCTTTAATGGTGTACCTTAGGCCAGTTTATGATGCAACGACCTTTTTTGAAGGGTTCATTTAGGCATCATGAACTTAAACTAAGGCAACAAGGAATAATTCAAGAGATAAAGGAAAGATCTGGTGCTTGCAACCAAGGAGATGGCAAGGATGCAAGGATTTTTTACACATCTGACCTCGATTCTATGTGCACTTGTAGATTCTATGGCCATTGCACATAGTGTTGGAGTCATGCACTTTTATTTGTATGCACATAATATTGTTTTGGATTTATTATTGATTGGGGCCTTATGTTGAAGGCCGGTGAGTCCAGGCCAGCTACCAATTTTGTGAGCAGAGTTCCCGGCATGACATCGACAGAGTACACGATGAGGAAGACTCAGGCGGTTCGAGGGAGTAAGTGGTTAACCCCGGAGATTCTAGATCCTACATGCTTAAATGAATATTCTAAAGGCTCGGATGGCTCATCACTCAAATCATCACGTTTTGGAAAGAATGCATGTCTGTTCATCTAAAGCAAGAATGGTGCGAGCACACCGATAGTGGGTCATGCGTCCAATTGCAGAGATGGGTCTGAGATTGTGAACAAGGGAATAATTTTTTTAATATGATGTTATTTGAAATGGTTATTGTTATTCCAAAGTGGAAAACTTGGTGAAACAATGTAATTAGCATCAACATGTGACATTGTGTATACATTCATTATTCAAATGTTTTTCATCTGTAATATTTACACTTCTTCTCAAGTCTTTTCATAATTTTTTAAAGTTGTGTCTTAAACTTGAATTTTACACTTTTTTGTCATGTTGAAAAGTTAATTGCTATAATCCTATGTCTGAAATTTAATGTGTTGTTTCTATGAATTTGCTTTTGCAAACATACATAAAAATGACCCTTGAGAGGTCCTGTGTAGGGGCAAGGGTCATCTTTACAAGCACTATAATTTCAAAGCACATAATTTAGATCATTTGTCCAAGCGCAATAACTAGGGTCTTTTTGGCAAGCATGATAATTTAGAAGCACGATAGCTAGGGTCTTTTTGGCAATCATGCTAATTTCTCAAGCATGATAACTAACGACAATATTCGACCATATTAGTGAGTAAGAAAAATTGTTATTATAACCTTACATCATGAACACTGTCATGATGTGGTTTACTTTTATTTTGAATTTGAAGTTTAAACTTTTTACTTGTGATTCAAGCTTAATGTTTATTCAATTTTTTTGGGCAGTTTAACAGTTCACCACACACATCCACATGGCTGAACAAGAAGAGCGAGAGTGCAACCTTGACAGGGGAAAGCAAGCATTGACAAGAGAGGAACAGGAGTTGGAGGAACTAGCAAAGGAGAGAGCTAGAAAATCGTTCGGATGTATGCATGTCTTAGCTTTGGGAATGGATGCTGAAGGGTCCAATCGGGTTGCATCTAGGACTAGCAAGTGGGCCAAAAGCATCCCTTTAGTGGAAGAAGGTAAATAAATAGATTTCTACTAACATGCATATAGTATGGCCGGTGCCATAAGTAAGGCATGAAAGGGGTGATGAAATGTGGACAAGTGACTCTAGGAAGACATCGAGGCAAATGCCGAGAGGATATACCTCGAGGTGTTAGGACACCCCCTACATCACTCTAACTGTCCTTTAATCTTTGCCAAAATGCTATACATGCAATTTGTTTGGAGTCTGAACATGGACTTCTCTTCTAAGGAGGTCGTCACTAATGTTCATGATATTAGAAGAGAGATAGTCACGTTCACTTGGGAAGAGTTGAATCTAGTGCTTAAAGGAGCTGCCTTGGAGCTAAAGGTTCGCTCAAACTCCCTTCTAGAGAGATTGAGCCAACAAGATACAGAGGCAAAGAGGTGGCATGACTTCACGCAAACCCCAATGCCACCATGTGCAATACACGCCGATGTAGCAAATGATGGCATGGAATGAATGGAGATTAGAAAACTCCAACAATTGGTGAAGAAACTCAGTGACTCATTAAAGTAACATGAGAACTCTATCAGTGTGAAGCACCCAAATGACATTGAACCTATACTTGTCGAAGGCAGTTCAAATTTGTCACAGTGTCTTGTTTGCAACCTAGTTTTTTAATAGTTGGTTGGGGCATTACAGCCTACCATGAGGGCATACTATCATCTCACAAGCTTGATAAATCATTTGAAAAGAAGGGTTTCTTGTCCCTTTTGTGTAATTCCATTTCCTCGTACACTATACAAAGTATTCAACTTGTAGAGGTATTATGATATGTTAACAGGAGCTGCAACAAGTACTGGTAGTTTTATTTGCAATCTTTTTGAGAATTTTGAGGAAGGAAGTCACAATGAGCCTGCTCCATGACATTTGAATTTTTTTAAATGAATTGTAACACTTTTTATGATATGCCAGCTGACAATATTATAACATTGACAAGGCAAATGTAAATACTAATTGACAAAGCAAATGTAAATATAAAGAGCTATCATATCCTTTATGAGTAAATGTGCGTCTACATTTTTCACAAAATTTGAAAAAAGATAAGGTTTGTGCAACAATGTTTTCTAAATATTGATGTTTACTTGAGAGTAAGTTTATAATTTCTATTCCTCTTCACTGTTGAATATTTCATCTATAACATTTACCAAAGAATCCCTTTCATAAACTTCCAATTCTAAATTGTCATCGATCTGTGAAGCACCTTCAAAGATGAAGGTTGGGGATTGGTTGGTGGAATGGCATGATCATAATGCATGTACACCTCTACATGGCATGGAAAGACTTTCTATTGTCTATATCCTTCCTTATTGGAAACATTTTAAAGTCATGCTATCTTTTGGATTTGATGCAAATATTCATAAACATTTCTAAAACCCTATGGAGGCCTCTAGAATACTAAAGGTTTTACACACAATTTCCATGCAATAGATGGATTTGGGTTGGTGCCATCCATTTGCATGAGCAGGTAGAACATCCATAGTAAATTCAAAGCTAGCCATGGAAATTTGTGGGTGCGGATGAAATGTAGGGGAGGAGTGGACTAGAGGGCCTCAAGGATTCACCCAAGTCCTTATGTCTAGATCAACTCGAAGATAAACAAATAGAGAAGTGACAACCTTGAAGAATTGGTGAATGTAAGGTTAGCCAATGCCCTTATTGTTTGTAAGCACTAAATTTGTGAACCTAACACTCCTTTTTTCATACATTTCATTATGTCTAGTCATCCTTTTCTTAACAGGTTCATGTTTTTGTGCTCAAGTGAAAACACATGGGGATGATCAGGGTAATTTAGGTCAATATTTGGCAAAAGGAATACAATATGTAGATCATGACAACATTGAAGACGTACTTGCATAAATTTGTCAAATGGCACAATTTAGAGGTGGCATATATTATATGCCTTCTTCATTGCATGTGGCTGACTTTGATTGTTAACTGAACAATGGTCACTACTCACAACTTGCATACATAAATATCCTAAGAGTGGAAATGTAGAATGAGCAGTCAAAGCAAATAAATAAATTCAAGGGAAAATATAATTTCTTCAATATACACATGAGGATTTTCCATTTTGACAAGCACGATTAGTAATTAAGGGGATAGGTTCTTGTGTTGCTATCCCTTGGGCCTCTTTGTGATGGGTGGGGGTGACATTATTTTTGTTCAAGGGGATAGGTTCTTGTGTGTCTAACCCTGGAACCTCTTTGATGGTACTGGTGCATGTCTTGTCATGGCTCAATGTGGCAGGTTCTTGTGGAGCTATCCCTGGGTTTGTCGGGCGAGGGGGATAGGTTCTTGTGGGCCTATCCTCTAGGTGTTCTCCTTGTGACCTCCATGGGTGGTCTTTTTGTCCAGGGAGATAAGATCTTGGGGTGCTATCCCATGGACCTCTTTGGTTGTCTACTGTAGTGTCATCGTTTTGTCCGAGGGGATAGGTTCTTGTGTTGCTATCCCTTGGACCTCTTCCTTGTGTCACATCTGGATGGCTTTGGGCCTCCACTGCCTTCTTGGCCATGTGATAGGTTCTTGTGATGCTATCACCATTGTCGTGTTAGACCGTGGGGCCTTAGGCTACCACACCCATGTTGTATTCGGTTGGGGTATTGGTGGGTTGCGGTTTTGCGAGACGGTATTCTTTCTCTTAGGGACCCAGATATAAGGATTTCCTTCATAATAACCCGGGCCCTAAGGATGTGGCACAGAATCCACATATCATGACATGGTTACCTTCATTGGTTTCATGGTCATTGGGTTCTTTTGATGTGAGGTTGTTTGGGAAGCCAAACCTCTACTTCCTGGGTCCTCTCCTCCTTTGGGGAAAATAAGTTCTTATGGACCCATCGCTATGTCATTTGGATAGGGGGAGGAGGTATCTAAC
The DNA here is from genome assembly GCF_047967505.1 of Dipteris shenzhenensis. NCBI lineage: Eukaryota > Viridiplantae > Streptophyta > Polypodiopsida > Gleicheniales > Dipteridaceae > Dipteris > Dipteris shenzhenensis. Next base: position 138,598 of record NC_141617.1, on the reverse strand, counting down.
CTGGGGCAAGGTTCACTGCCTTCAAAGGAGAGGCTGGTGTTAGCATTGAGATGACAGCTACCTCCATCATGGTGGTACCAGGCTGAACCTTGACACCCTTGTTGCATAGTGGTACCATTGTGAGGCCATTGGGAAGGTACAGGGTGGAAGTTTCTTCCATCTAATTGATGTGATAGAAAGTTGCTACTATCCATGGTCTTCCCAGGATCACCTATTCTTGCAGTGTTCTTGCACAAAGTACTTGCATGGAAATAGGTGGTTAGCAACTAGAGTAGGTATTTCTATTGACCCTACCACGCTTGTACTTTGTCCATTTATTGCAACCATCCTAGAGCATGTAGGGGTGAGAGGTACTTGGTGGAAGTGTTTAATGAATGTCTCGAACGAGATCAAGTTGTGGCTTGCCCCCCTATCGATCATGGCTATAACCTGGGTCTTCCGTCCTCGTACTTGCAGACCTACCTTTATCCTTACAGGGGGGATGGCTGTGTTCTTCATCATCTAAGGTCACAAGAGTGGCCATATTGATATTCATGGCGGCCCTATCTCATGCCTTTTTGTTTCTTACATTGGCCTCTCGTCGTGCCTGTTGCTTCTAGAGCTTGAGCTAAACATGAGCTAGGATCTTGGTAGTTAAGGGTCCGTAATACCTCTTTAGTTTGCTACTGTTTATGTAGCCCACCATCTCGACACCATCAAGTGTCTCTATGCAAACTAATCCCTGAAGGGGGATTTTAGTTACTTGATAGGTTCCTAGGCCATGATACTTCAACTTCCGCTTATGTTAGGTACGTTGAAAAGAAGGTCTAGATCACCTTCATTAAGGTCCGTGGATTTAAGATTGCTGTCAAACCATTGCTTGGGCCAAAATTTTTCAACCTTCATTCTATGAATGGACCTTAATGGCACCTTGTCTAACTTCTCCAACTTTACTAGGCGTTTGGAAAGAGCATTGCCAAGAATTCTTTCCTTAACTGCAACCCTAAGGCTTGGCACTAGAAACTCCGTAGGCATTATTGCCTCTAGGCCATAGGTAAGGCTGAAAGGGGTGCTATTAGTGGCAACTTTGTAGTCCATTCGATATGCCCACAAGGCTACTGTAAGCTTGTGTTCCCAATCATTTTTGCCTAAGTCTACCGTCCTCATCATGATCATAATTAAGGCTTTGTTGCTACTCTCGGGTAGGCCATTGGCTTGGGGGTAGTATGGTGTAGATTTGTGATGTATAGCAAGGAATTTGGAGAATAAGATGGCTATTACTTCATTAAGAGCGAGCCGCAATCACTAACAATGACTAAGGGACACCCAAATCTTGATATGACTTGCTTGTACAAGAATTTAGCTATGGAACGAGCATCATTTCTCCTTATTGCCCTCTCCTCTGCCCATTTCATGCAGTAGTCTATTGCTACAATGATATAGCGGGCCTGTGTGTACTTACCTGGCAACGGGGCTAATGGGTTCAACAAAACCAATACCCCACTTCTCAAAGGGTTGATCTTCCATGACTCTTGTCAAAGGCATGCGGTTCTTTTGTTTTGGAATAAGTGTTCTTTGGCATTCATTGCATCCTTTGACAAACTTGGTAACATCCATAAAGAGTGATGGCCACCAAAGTCCAACTTGCATCACCTTGTGTGATGTGGTCTTGCCTGCAAAGTGTCCTCCTGCCATTCTTGAATGAGGTTGTTCAAGCACATCCACGAATTTGTTTTCTCGTACACATCTTCGTAATATGCCATCATTTCCCTATTTCTAGAGCTGACTGGCTATGAGATGATAGGGGACTGCATCCTTTAAAAGTTTGTGGTCCCTCTCCTTTTTAACGGTTGGTCCTCTGGGAGTCCATTGGCGAGGTAATGGCTAATCTCTTCTTCCCATTCTAGCACTGAATCGAGTTAAAAGAAGGGGGCATTGGGAAGATCATCATCAACTCCCGTGGGTGGTTCTCCATTAGCAAGTGGTCAGCTAGGACCTTTTTGCACTATGATGGTGAACTCAAACTCTAAGAGGATGAGCATCCACCTCATAATGCATGCTATCGCGCATAGTTTGTCCACTAAATAAAGTAGGGCCCAATGGTCCACGAAGAACACAAATTTGTTGGCCAGTGGCGGAGCTTGCACACCGCATACACTATAGCCAATCCTTCTCATTCTGTGGTCATATAATTGACCTTTGCTTCATTCAATTGCCGTTTGGCAAACATGATTGGATAATTAAGATTATGTGCTCCCGGTTGTGCCAACACATCCTATAGCAAATGCCGAGGCATCTATGTGAACATGAAAGATCACATTCCTCTGTGTCCCCGTTTCAACGCCTGTGATCCCGAATTCGAAGCTGCAGTCCCGCTGTGCTGCTGTTACCGGAGCGCGTCATTTCGAAGCACATCATGGGAAGGGTGAGTGAATTCATCTTCGTCGTATCTCCTTCTGTTCAATTCAATGTGCCTCGCTGTTCAATTCAATGCAAATCTGCCTCGCTTTCCAGGATGCCTCGCCTCGTTGTTGAGCTCATACATATCCTTCAGAGTGGTCCAAGCCTTGAAGGAAGTCTCTGCCATCTGTAGATGACATCGTCTGCCGTGGTGCTCACAATGATAGCCAAGGCTTCTGCATCTCGGTTCTGCCATGCTCTCAATGCCACCAGATTTGCTGGTATCATCACCGCTGCCGCAGTCGCTGTAGCTGGGCCCACTGTGGGTCGAGGCATAAGCTCCACTCCAGTCGCAATCCCCCATGATTCTCTCAACAATAAATGACTCTTGACTTTCATCTTCCACAACGGATAATTCGATCCATCGAGCTTGCCCGTCTCTCCGAAATTCGGGATTTGATATCTAATGGCCATGACAATGAACTGAAAGTAATGAAACAAGATAGAAGTACACTTGCCTGAAGCTGAGCCACCCGCAAGGGCACTGTCCTTCAGCCGTGGAAGCAGATCTCCCCCAAGCTTCATATCAAGGTCACCTCCCCGACGTCCTTGCCTACAAGCTTCTCCACTTGTGAATCCACAAAAGCACTGTCGATCAGCAGCCTGGCTCTGATACCATGTTGGAAAAGAAGAAGACCTAGATAGTCTACTGAAGCGGAAGTATTAGGGTGCCCTTGCAATCACACACATTCAAACTTCTTTATTGATGTGTACTTCAACTGAATATGCGAATCACGTAAATAGTCCATGCACAAGACAAATATAGAAGCAACCAACAATGTATTTCCGTCGGCCCAAAGCTGGACAGATACAATACCAAAAGGGTTCTCCTACTATATGCCTGGCACCTCTAGATCCCAGAGTCCACGTGCTCCACAAGAGTGTCAGTAAACTCTGTGTCCAAAGGTGAAGATTCGTCCAGCTTGCTGTCCTGGAATACAGCCCAGCTTGGAAGCTACTGGCAAGCTCTGAGAATTGCTGTTTTCAATCTCAGCAATGCGGGCACTCCAAGGCAGCAATCGAAGCTGGAAGATGGGGTGCTGAAACGGGCTGAGAAGCAGGAGGAACGAGGGCTGAATTGAGGGGCAGCAGCAGGCAGGGATGGGAGATCTGCAGAGGGAGTGTGGGCAGCCAACAGGGCAGCTATGGGGCTCATGTAGGGGCAGCGAGGAGGCAACAGGCAAGAGCTGAGGACTTGAGGAGCTGCAGGAGTGGATGAAGAAATGAGGAGGGGGGAAGGCCCTTATGTAGGGCCCTAGTAGGTGGTCGGCCCGATCAAGTAGTGGGTTGGCCCAGTTGCCCTAGGCCGACCAGCTAGTTGGCCAGGGCTGGTCAGCTTAGATCCCTGGCCGAGCCCCTCTCTATCCCCCTCTGTCCTGTCCCGTGGGTGCCGGAATCATGCCGAAAGGAGCCCTGTGGAGGTCGAAACGAGCCCTGAAAAAGAACTGACTGTGACCTCTCTCACTGGGCGGGTACACCCACATCAAAGGCCCTCACTCCCTATAGAACACCTAGAGATGTCAATCTCAGCAGACGGTTCGTTGTTTGGTGAAGTATCTTGCTCATGGTGATCGTTTTACTGGTTGCTGGTCTGAATTTCTTGCAACAGCAGATTCCTTTGTTTCTCTCTCTGCAGATTCTCCTCTCTCATCTTTTGGGGGACCTTCGGTTGCTGGAATTTCTGATTGCTGACTCCAATCTATCGGGGAGATTATCCTCTTCGAATTGATATGCTGGAAGCCCTAATTCATCAAAGGGAATTGATTGTATTTATGAAGCCAACGTCAGCCTTGCCTAACCTCTCCAAAGTGTGGGAAAGTTGTGTCTGTTTGTCTGATTGTTTGTGGTCTTTCTGAGTGTCAGATTGACTACCGATTGTCCTTGGCTAGTCCAATCTTCTAACAGGTGGTTGTATTGCATATATCTACTAGCTTTCGAGCGGGGTCCCACCTTCACCCCTTATCTGGTGTTGTCTCTTTAATGTTTCATGTGATTATTGTGGATTATCTTTCATATTCAGTTAAGTAATAAATTATTCAGTGCATGCCTAGATCCTCTCTCTTAAGCGATGTTACACCCTTGTTGCTCTCCTCATTTGGGGGCTTACAGATGGGGAGGTGACCAATACATTTCCAACAACCTATGCAGCCCCTCACAAGCCATGAGGTAAGTCTAGCTCATGACTTACATCCTGCCCCAAGCATTTAAGGTACTACCTATCCAACTTATCAATTTATTTCTCTAGTAGGGTAATATTTGAATGCCTAGACTAGGTCAAATGCTAGTCCCTTGTCCTTAGGTCAGTCATAGCTAGGATTAGCCACAACTAGGGCAAATCTTGTTGAATTGGTATTGGAGCTCTTTCCATGGGATTTTGTGGTCCATTGTGTCACGAAGGTGTGAATTTCATTGAAGTGAATTTTAAATTTTGAATTCTTGGAATTACGTGTGAGTACCTTTGGCCTAGGGGGCATGGTGGTCCTTTGCAGGTGGGCTAGGACTCCAGAAGCCCCATGGAAATTGTGGATGTGCAATTCGATTTCTTGGTGTTAATTCCTAGGCCCAAATGGGAAACACAACGGGCATGATACCCATGCCAAGTGAAACCGTAGCTTTCGTTGGTCCAAGCCACTCTCAACGACACACATTCTTATAGCATCGATCGCACACCTTACGAGGCATCGTTCGGCAAGAGGTTTACTTCTTTGCTTCCCCGCATGATTTCGCCATCGCTTGAAGCTAACAAAACAGCTGAGTCTATGGCTGAGATAACAGAGTCGGTGAAGGATCGTTTGGCCAAGGCACAGGAGGCGTACACTCGGCAAGCCAATAAGTCCCGACGCGACGTCAATTACAAAGAAGGGGATTGGGTCTCTACACGCGGATACTAAAGCAACGGTTGAAGCAACTGGGCAAGCGCTTCCCAAAGCTGTTTTTCCGAAGCTTTGGACCTTTTCCTATCATTCGGAAGATTAACGACGTCAGCGTCAAGCTACAACTTCCAGCAACTTGGACGATGCACAACACATTTCGTGTTTCATGGTTGAAGCCATACATCGGCCCCGACCTGTCAAAAGTGCAAGAAGAAGAGCAGCTCGAGGTTCTTGAGGAGGCTAAAGTGTTGGAGCTAGTGCAGATACTACTCCAAAAGTGGAAGCATGGGTCCGTTCGCAAGATACGCCAATTCTATACGAAGTTCAGAGATCGGGGCACCCATGAGGCCGTTTGGTTGGATGAAGAATTTTTCTAGGAGTACCCTCAGCTACTACAGGATTACTTGGAGGCAATGCACCTGCCGCCAAGCTAAGGAGGGAATGTCAGATGCACCACTGCGCCTGGTGCATGGTGACAAGTTGGCTCACCATAGGTGTACTACTTTAGCACCCAGATAGGACTTTTTGTTATATGTCGTGGCCTATTTGTGAGCCCTAGTCCGGGGACGAGTCAGGCACGAGGTGCATAGTACCTTCCAGCCTTAGGTTCAGTCAGTCAGTCAACGGTTACCCCTGGAGAACCCAGTTAGAGAACAAGCCTATACAGGAAGAAGTTAGTGCACTAATGCTTGCAGGTGTTAATCTGCAGATGCAGCAATAAGTCACCAACACACCGGGGCGTTGCAGAGGAGACAATGGAAACGAGGAAAAAATAGATGCAAAGATGAGCAGCAGAGACGGGAGACGCATGAGATACATGCCAAATATATCTGAACAAGCAACAAAAATAATGAAATCAGCACTTGAAATGAAATCAAAGGTGGTACAGGAGATGGTCCTTTAGGCTAATAGACATGAGGTGTTCACTGTTGAGACCAATAGGGAGGGCCGCGAAGAGCATGTTTATGATATACATATAAAGGCCAATCCATCATGCACTTGTCCAGATTTCCTGGGAAGGGTGAAAAGCAAGAAGCAAAATCTAGGTCAGCCTAGGTTAGTATTAGTAGGGTAGGGTGAGAGGGTCAGTTCAGGGGCTAGAAAGGGGCCAGAAAGGAGCCCAAATGAGGGCCTAGTGGAGGGGCCAAGGCGAGGCAACCTTGGCCAAAATCTGGCCGACTAAAATTGGTTGGCCAATTTTGGCCGGCCGACCAATTATGGCCAGCCAACTATGGCCAGATCTGGCCGGCCACCTACCTGGGGCAGACTGCCCACTCCTCCTATATAACCCCCCCCTCTTAGCATCCAACTTCAAGGCAGCAGCAACAAGACAAGTGCAGCCCTCAGCCGCTCAGTTCCGAGCCCCTTCGTCGCCCAGGGTAGCTCTTGCAGGGAAGATCTAGCGTCCAGCCACCTCTTCCTCTTCGGTGTGCACAGTTCGGGGACAGTTCCAGAAATGAAATTATTATGCAAGTGGATACGCTTTGTGAAGAGAAGTGACATTCCCTCCGTCTTTCAATCAGTTATCCTCGACTGAAGTGCTTCTTCGTGAGCATCAAGAATGTCAGGAAACTCCTAAAACATTGACCTTTCCATCCATCTAACATCCATAAATGGAAATCCGTTGAACTTCAAGAGATTTCCATCCATCTAGCATCCGTAGACGGAAATCTCATTATCCTCCACTTCAGGGGGATCTTCTCAAACAGGGTCATGAGGAATATCCCCAACATAGGGTTTGATCAAATTGACATGAAAGACATTGTGTATCTTCCTATGTGGTGGAAGATCTAGTCGAACTGAAACTTGATTAATAATCTTCAGTACCTTGAAAGGACCATAATATCTGAAAAAGAGCTTTAAATAGATATTCTTTTGTCCCACTTTGTTTTTGAGCATGCCTTTTTCAAATTTTAGTAAAATCCATTGACCTTCCTTGATCTCAATGGCCCTCCGTCTTTTATTTGCAGTTGCACTTTGTTTTTCTTGAGCCTTTTGGATGGTTGTGCGAACTTTGGCAAAGCGGAGTCATAATCCTCTACAAATTGATCAGTGGCAAAGATCTTATGCTTAGTTTGCATTAATGGAGTTGGTAAGGATGTACCATAGATGATTTGGAAAGGAGTTTCTCCAGCCTGCACATGGGAGAATGTTGTGCGTCACACTTTCACCTGTATGTGTGTTCTCAAGGCTTGAAGGTTGTTCTCAGCATGGTGTATTCGGCAGGGTCAAGGCTGTCCTTGGCAAGCGTGCAGGCCTGAGGAAGCGTCGATTGGCGTGTGTGAGAAAGGGCGGAGCGAAAGTACGCACGGCATTGTTTTTTAAGCATTTTTAAAGGGTTGAAAGTTGGGCAAAAAATGTGGCCGTTTCACACGTTTCAATGAAATGTTTCAACGTTTCAAACTGGCTGAAATGCGTTTCATTGTGACGAAGTTGCCGTTAATCAAAAGACAATTTTGTGATAGGACTTTGAATACAAATTTCAAATGCTCTATGTTCCTTCTCATTCTTACTGAAGATCCTCCCAGATGATCAAAAATGTCATCTATTCGGGGAATAGGAAAACGGTTTTTGATGGTCTGTTTATTCAAGGCCCTATAGTTTACACACATCCTGAAAGATCCATCTTTCTTGAGGACTAGTAAGACAGGAGAGCAGAAAGGGGAACTACTAGGTCATTCTAGGCCTTTCTCCAAAACTTCTTGAACTTGCTTGAAGATCTCATCTTGTTGGGTTTGAATGACTCGATATGGAGGTCTATTGGGTGGAGAACATCCAAGAACTAAGTCAATTTTATGGTCTTCGTACCTTTCTGGTGGAAGCTAACTAGGTAACTCTTGTGAGAAACTATTTGCAATTTGTTTAAGAAAATTCAACCTTTCTTGACTAAGTGGATTTGTCAAAACCTCTTCTGGGTCCTCTTTTCAACAACATAAATAACTATTGACCATATCCCTTTTCTAATAACTATTGAGGATTGTAAATGGCTTACCATAGGAATAGTATTTCATGAAACTCCAGCTGAAATGCTCACATCTCGACCCTTGTGTTGAATGGTCAAGATATTCTTTACACAATCAATTTGAGGGTTGACTTTCTTATGCCAAGGCATTCCGAGTATAACATTAGCACCTTGGATCGGGGCAATCATAAAAGATAGGTGATCAAGATACCCTTGATGATGAATCCTGAGTTTGCCAACGAGAGGGTACACCTTTTCTTCATGACACTTGAAAGCACCAAGTGCCTCTTGTGCTTCACCTTTGTCTTTAGTAGCTATGCCCAAACTTTGTGCTAACTCATACGATATAAAGAATGTGTTGCACCATCATCAAGTAAGAAAAGGGCTGAATGATCTTTTACCTGGCCCCAAGTTTTAAGCAAACTATGGGCTGATAAGCAAAACTTCAGAGAAATGCGTCTTCCAGCAAGATAATGGTGGCTGTAATCAGATCTGATAGTAGCAGCAAATGCGGCTGGAGGGTAGAAATCGAATGCCCTATAGTCTCTACAGCCCATCCTTACGACCAGACTCGTGGTGACAACGTAGCAGGAATACACATTGCTGGTAGATTCGGTGAGGCAGTAGCTGCATCGCGTGCAATGCGCAGACAGTAGCAAGTACTATATCAATACAAGAGAAGACTCCCAGCAGTAGTAGCAGAACCGTAACATGCCTTTGAGAGTGGTAATCTGAAGAACGCAGCAACTCCCAAGGTCTGTACCGGAGATCAGCGACTGAAAAATCCAGAATCGGCTGGAAATCAACGTTGCACAGTAGGATAGAATCCAAACAGCTTTTAACAAACCTTGAATATCCCGGTCTATTGATAAACAATCACAGTTGTAGATACTACGGATTCTGAAAATCCAAGCGATGATATAACAGTAGCAGCAATAGATAACTAGCCACGAGATACGAAGAAATGCCTCAGCATAACTGTATGATAGCCGCTCCAGAAACACCCGGCAAGGATGAACATTAGAGACTCCAACTGGTAAGAGAAGGAAAGTGGGGAGATGATACCATATAGAAAAACATGGTGAGGGTGAGAGACAATCAGGAGACAATCATATGATGGAGACTGATGGGCACAAGGTACTGTATTGTAGATGATGAAAGATGCAAGTACAAGGTGCCATTTTATAGGCTAGGCAAGCCTCACACATGACATCACAAGTGATGTCATACGCACAGAATCTAATCTACCTCTATCTACACCCAAAGGTCAAGTGACCCTACAAAGCTCCCAAAGGGCACACAAGTGGCTCACCTACTTAGCCACCTTCACACCTACTCCTAAGGATACATTTAGGCCCAGTGTTCCCACACCTTAGGCTACGAAATATCCCAACAATGTGGGATCTTCTTGAGAACCTTTTTGGCAACAAGATCAACAATTCAAAGGTTTTCTTGAAGCAGAAGCTCTTCAACCTCAAGATGAATGAAGATCAGACATTGATCAAGCACTTGAGCACCTTTGGGTCTATTCTTTAGCAGCTTGGAGCACTCTAGGCGAACGTGGCTGAAGACGACAAGAAGGATGTCCTTCTTACCAGCATCGAGGAGATCACGAGATTCTCAAAGGTACTACCTGTTCTTAGGGTTGCCAGAGAGAATAGTTTTGAAGAGATGATTGCTATCCTCATCGATGAAGACCGTTGTATCAATGATGGAAAGGACACGACTATGAAGGGAGATCATGTCTTTCAATCCAGGTTCAAGTTCAAGAAGAATGACAAGCCTATCAGATGCAACTTTTGCAAGAAGCTCGAACATTTTGAAGACAAGTGCTACAAGAAGATGGCTAAGGAACAATCAAAGCAGCACGCAAACCTGGTTGCAGCCTTGGATGCGGAAGAGGAAGATGAAATTGGGCTCTCTACTCCATCATCGGAGGCAGCTCTATCTGTGGAGGTTGCAGATCTATCGCTCCAAGAAGAGGTAGAGGACTATTGGGCCTTCTAGGCCTCTCTTTTTATATTTCCACATGTGTCATCTAGGGTACTCTGCCTTGGGTAGTCCCCCAAAAATGAATGGAATAAATTGTTTCGTTTTCAGAGGTTCTCTGCCTTGGACAGTCCTCCTAAAATGATGTATTGGTCATATAGTCGGCTCCTTGTCATTTGTACCCCTATTAGGAGCCAGGGGGGTTCTCTTGAGCATACTGATGTATGTTTTGTCATGAGTGGTCGTTATCTCACTAGACCACCGAGTCTATGTGCACCCATGTTTCAAAGCAAGCCTCTGAGTCATGCTTGATGAACCTCTGACCCTTTGTGCCATGTTCACAAGCCTATGAACCATGCTTGTTTACGTGTGAGGTTGTCACATGTCCATGTCTAGGTCGAGACCTCTTAGAGTCCACACTGTCACAAGTCAAGAGGTTACTCAACTCATTGAGACTTGGGGGCAGATTTGGACCATGACTAGCCATGATAGCTGGTTGGCTCGAGGAGAGGATTTATCTCAATAAGGGAGGACAGAGATTTGAGGATCACTATCCTAAGCTTTGCTGTCAATGAAACCTCTTAATGCTCTCTTAACAGGGGAAGGGGAAGATTGAATTGCTTGAAAGTGTGGAAATTTTTCTTTACTTAAAAAGATTCACGCAAACTGAACAAGAATACTTGATTAAGGGGCCAAGGACCCCCCCCTTGTCCAGGCTCTTTATTACAATGAGATACAAGATCAAGGTGTTGAAGTAAATCTTATCAACACCTTTCAAACGAGAGACCAAACTGTGAAGGACTCAAACTAAAGCATGCTTTGAATACAAGACTTGAAAGTGAAGCTTAAGGCTGAGCATAAAGTCTATATATAAACAATGTTTCAAAAGATAGCCTAGCTACAATGCTCAAGCTCCAAGGGCACTCCAATCCTTAAGGAAGATGCTTGCACATTCATCACTTTTCCAGCCATTAGTATCAATATGTAATGCTGTAGGCAAAGAGGAATTTAGTTTAGTAAATCTGCAACTAGCATTTGCCCTTAATGGAAGTGTTGAAGTGGAAGCTTTTTCACGAGAATACGAGATGTTAAACTATGTTACAGACCTGAACAGGAAGTATAACTGACTGTATTTCAAGACAGCAGTGGCGAAAGCAAGGTATAAGTGATTGTTCCTCATGACAGTATTGGAAAAAGTAAGATAAAACTGACTGTACTTTCATGACAGCATTGGGAGTAAGTAAAATTATAACTGTACTTCCTGACAGAATTGGGAAAGACGAGATTATAACTGACTGTAATTTATGACAGCATGGGAAAAAGTGAGATAATGACTGGCTGTAACTGTAGACAGCATGGGAAAAAGCGTGATATAAATGATTGTAACTGTAGACAGCATTGGAAAACATGAAGAGTAAACCTGTGTACAAGTGTGGACTGCAAGCAAGAGAGCTGGTCTTCAAAGCATGCAAGTACTTGCAAGAGGGGAGTAGAGCTGCTCCAAAATTCGGGGAAGGGGAATTCCTTTACAAATGAAGGAGGCACCCCTCTTTTTATAGCCTTTTTAGTTGACCAAGCCCTCCCTCGCAAGTGGGATAGGATCTCCCCAGAAAAGCATGGAGGGGATGGGAAGTTCTCAGTTAGAAAGTGACTATTTTTTTCCCCTCTAGAATGCAATAGAGAATTCCTAGTTAGAAAGTGGTGGAGGATTCCCCTAAATATCGGTGGGCTACAGGGAGACTAGGTCCATGGGATGACAAGTGGTGCCATGAGTCATGGTGGCCCTGCCACATGTCCTATGCCATCTCACAGGCTGCCATGTGTCCCATGCCACCTCACAGGCTGCCATGTGTCCAATGCCACATGTCATGGCTTCCTTGTAATCATGCCACATCATCATCATGCCATCTCATTATATGCTATAATTATGGACTAAGGTTATTTCAACGACTCCTTTTTGGCCGATTTATAAATTCAGTTTGGGTGGTCAATACTAGTCCGATTTGACTTTTGATTTCATCCTTAGGTTTCTAACATTTAGCTCTATCACAAGGTCTAATCTAAGACTAGTCTAAGTTTGGATGGCCTTCTCTCATAACCTATTAGGTCTATATTGTTTTTCGTCTTGTCTTGTATCTCTTTGACTCTTTCATGTTCATAGGCCCACACCCAAGGCTTCTATAAACATTCTGTTTCATAGTGACTGGGTTGGTATACATTCTATGCATTTGATTGGTCCCATATTTGGGTACTCGGGTGGGGTGTGGTCTTTACGTTTCTCATAACGAGATGCGTCTCAACTTGTGGGATACTAATACCCATAACCCCTTCAAAGGGGGTCCACCCTCAAATGCTAGACCCTAGCCAACTAGTACCTAATTGAATAGTAGGAAAACATATGCATTCTTTTGGAAAACATCATAATTTAAAGAACTTGAAAATTTAAAAATAAAATGGAATTACCATGCAAGTGGATGCGCTTTGTGAAGAGACGTGACAAAGACCCTGGGAACAAGAAGACTCCAGGTTGGGCTTAGAATCGCGTTTTTCAAATTTTGACTTTTTGCCCCAAGTCGCCCGGACTGTTGATAGCAGCATACTGCTTCATCAAAAGCCTCTTGCTCCCTTCTTTCATCGCGCATCGGGTCGACTCCCATCTTCACCTGTGCGCCTTTATCCAAGATATCTTGCAGAAATTTTCTGTTTGCTGGACAGATTCTTAGCTTCATGATAGGGAGATACGTAACAAGGAGAAGGCGCAAACAGAAGGTTCTTTGCTCATTCGTTGCCTTCTCTTTCTCTCGCAGTCCTTCTCCTGCCCTCCCTCCCTCTTCTTCATGGCTTTGAAGGAAGACACTCAAGGCATACCGCTTTAGGAAGTCCTATTGTCTTGGAGGATGCCGACAAGACTGTACGAATCCCCACCCTTCCCATGTTCCCTGAAGCCCGTCAGCTGGATGGCACCAACTATGCTCTTTGGAAGGTCAACATTGCGGCTCTCTTGGAGTCTTATAACTTGGTGGAGTTCATGACGGTCGGGGCACCTCGCCCTGATCCTCAAGAAAAAGGCATCACCCTTTCACAAAAGCTGGTCATTCAAAAGCATGCTCTGTTGTGGATAAGTTGAATGCTTGCGTACGTTTATTCCTCTTTTTGAATTGCCAACCGAACGTTCTCAACCAAATTAAGAATATGACCTTTGCTCGCGAGATTTGGATGTTCCTGATTCCATGTGTCGATGGATCACGCCTATGAAACGGGTCTCTATGGAGATCCAGCTGTGTACCCTGAATTCGGTGTCATCATCTTCTCTACGAGAACACATCAACAAGATGCAGATGCTACAACATGAGATTTTGTAGGTTGGCAAGGCCATCTCCTTTGAGAATATGGCAATCACCTTGTTAATTTAGTTGGAAAACAACAATAAGTTCTCCATTTTTTACTTCTCTCTTTTGACAAGTGGACGGATGGATAGCAGCACTTGGGAGAAGTTGTTTCTTTTATTGTTGGATCAGGACGAATGTAACAACCAACAACATGGTGGATGTGAGGCTCTGTTGGGCCAAACAAGGAAGAATTGGAAGGGCAAGGGCAAGGGCAAGGGCAAGGATTCTTTCGGTAAGCCTTCGGACTCCAAGCCCAAAGTGGATACTACTGCCATAGACAAGACGTGCAACCATTGCGGTGAACCAGGGCATTTTTGGCCGAATCGCCCTCTCTTGAGTCACAAACGGTCCGAGCTCTCTGTGTCACAAGCCACCACATTCACCCCTGCCGAAGGATCAATATCCTTCACCCTTGCCTTTGTGCATATTAAGGGTATTGATCTTGCCCTCTCTTCACCTTGTACTCGACTGTCCTTGCTGCTACAGACACACGGGAATGGATTCTCGACAGTGGTGCCTCATGCCACATGACTCCATCTCATGCCCTGCTTCAGAAAGCCGCATCCCGAGTCTGTTCGCATAGGTGGCAAATCTTCGATTCTTGTTCTTTGTGTGGACAATATTCCTCTTATTCCAGAGGGCAGAGGAGGGAAGGAAACATCCCGAGTTATACCTTTCAAGCTTGAGGTGGTGAACAAGTAGTCTCAAGATATGAATTTGTTGGCATCAGCAAGGACACACACATAGGTGCATACAAATTTTTTTTTGTAAAAGAGATTTCTTTCAAGAATATGTACAGTCATAGCTGTCCAAAGTGGAACAGCTACTGAAACACAGGCACGCACACATGCACGTGCGTGCGTGCTCGCGTGCACACACACACACACAGAGATTAAGGTCCTCAAAAAATCTCACGGGCCTATGGGACAGAGTACATCAAAAGAAGAGACCCATACAAGCATCTGTGGGCTGAAGCAAAGGGCACGCTAGGGACCTTGCTGAATGCTATGCTAAGCTAACTCAAAAATCAAAACTGAAAAGGATGAAACACAGAAAATTGAAATTTCTAATCCAAAACCCAGTGCCATGGTGGCTCTCCTGTGGGCTGCAAAGGCTGCCAGATTTGCATCTATTAGGCTATCTCTCGCTATGACGGAGGACATGATCTCCTATCCAATGGGCTATGTCGGGTGACGCCTCTCCTCTGGTGGTCTCCTCTGAAGAGAGTTGAGATGGACAGACCTTGATCTTGTGTACTTTGGTCAGTCTCCATGTCATGTGGTCTCTACGTCCCTCGCTCAGGAGCATTGCGTTGTCTCTCACCATTGATCTACATTGCCCTCATGTCAGCTAGCTCTTCCTCCTCCACCCAGCTATGCCGTGGAGCCAACTCAAATGCATAGAAGTTGCATCGGTGTGCTTTTATCCTGTGTGCATATCTCTAATGGGTAGGATACTTTGAAGAGACCTTAAAGTTTCTTAGATTGAGGCCTATACAAAGTATCATACCCATCAGATATCATTTCCATAGTATTTCCTTCTTTCGTACATGCATCTTGCATGAGTGTAGAAACATTTGCATCAGTGTGCGTCTAGCCTTGTGGTTGTATCCAATGGTTATGATACTTTGTTTAGGCCTTACAAAGTATCATAACCATCGAATATCCTTTACAAAGTATCATAACCATCGAATATCATTTTCATGGTTTGGAATGGATATTATTGAATCCTTGTTTCTTACCATGCATCATCCTACGCGGATTAGGGTTGGTCACCTCCCCACCTATGAGCCCCCAAATGAGGAGTGCATTGGGGGGGTGGACCATAGGACAATAGAAAGTGTCATGGGGATGCCACATGGGCAGCACAAGGAGAGAGATCTCTGTTAGAGGAAAGCCACGATGGAGGGAAAATCTGCTAGAGACATTTCTAGAGGCTGTCCACAAATGGAAGAGGCAGATTTACGCAGGGTTTACAGCAAGAAACGGCTGCTTGGACAGGGCAGATGATGTCAGCGAGGGTATGGACTGTATGGACATCCACATCAGCATGTATGGACAGTTATGGTGCAGGCTGGTGGGCTGGCTGGGGGTGGTGCACAACAGGTGAAATCAGTAGGAAGAGAGGCGGAACAGGCGCAGAAAGTTTTGGCAGGGTTTGGGGCAGGGTAGGGCCCCTAACCTTGGTTGGTACAGCCTGAGCCAGTGGCTGGATGCCACGTGGCCAGGTGGGCAGCAAGAGCCTGCAAAAGGGAGCCCTAGAGAGCATTTATACACCTACTCCCCTAGTCGGCTGGTAGGGGGGATTCCAGTTGGCCCCAGTGGGCTGGCTGGTCAGTTTTTTGAAGGGGGGCTCTGCCCCTACAAAAGGGGGCCTTGGGGTCTCCATAACGTATCGCTTAAAGCAGCCACAGGAGAGCAGAAGGGAGCAGCAACAGTTGTGGACCTATATCCAGGAGGTGAACCAAGTTGAGAAGTCGTAGACTTAGCTCAGCAAGGGTTACCCACCTAGGCTGACCACCCGGGCAGCAAGGTGGAAGGATCACTAGATAGAGAGTCTACATAATCTCAGAGGAGCACACGGGCTCAGGGATCTACTGGTGCAAGGCAAATAGTAGGAGAACTTTGGTAAGATCAGAGGACTATTGTCTGGTGGGACTCCGCATCTCTTTTGTATTGTGTCTGGTTTGGATGGTGTGGATTCTATATTTGTCTTGGATGCATCATCTATTTAGTGGCTTGCAAACACATATATGGTTGTGAACTACACACAAGTAAAAAGGTTTGATTCCGTAGTGAAACACTTCCGCGTGTAATTCCTGGGGGCGCTCTAGCAGTCTGTTGCAGGATACTGTCTGGTGGGATTTCATTTCTAACATAGTATCGGAGCCCAGATGGAAGTTCACGAGAAGTGAGCTTGAAGGCAAGGACCTTGCTCAAGGACAACCTTGATTCATTGCTCAGGGGAATTAGCTTCCACGGAAAAAACAATTTATAAAAACCTTGTTAATGAGAATAGATAGACATCAATCTTCATATTAACATATATAAAATCTTAAAGGTATTCTCTAAATATGCGACATGATGAGAAGTGCATGATATGTAGTAGCTACATCATAAGTCATTGCACATCCGATGGGCAAATTGTTTGAGCCTTTTGCACTATTATTTCTTACTTCATGAAGGAAACAATCAGGTGTAAGTTGTGTCACCATATATTGCCTAACCGGTGGTGGACAGATTGGTTGTGCTTACTTTTGGGGAGGAGAGTGAAAATTTTCCACAAATTCTATGGACAGATTGATTATGAACCTCCACCCAACAAGGAAGTAAAGATACAGTAGACAAGTTGAGGATATCCACCCAAAAAGAAGTCTAACCAAGTGGGTTCAAGTAGTAATCTCCACCCAATAATTAGTAAACCTCACTATCACTAGCTCCTTGACACATGCATTGATCAATTACCATCTTGATGTTTTCTTCACCTATGATGGTTGGTACCAATATGATGATTTATTATCATTGAATTTTTCACTTTGGTGGCCTTCTTGTTATTTGGACCTTGGAATTTGAATTTTGAGACGTGACTTCCCTTTCATGATTGAAAACATCTCCACTAAATGAATGACTTATAAATTTATGTAGCTCAGTCATTCGGATGGTTTTGAAACACCCCATGACGTGCTTAGTGAAATAGAAAAACATGCCTGATAGACAATGTGTGATGTTATCTATCATGTGAAATGTAGATATAGTATGTGCACTGCACTTGTGAAATTGTATCAGTTTCACAGTAATCAAATTTTTGATTCTCCATACTATTTGCTTTTCTCTCTTGCATACGAGATCCTGTTATCTGTTGAGCACAGACGTATTATTTTCTTACAGATATTTCTTTAAAGCAGTTTTCTTTTCATACTCCTATTTGATCTTTGATCACCTATAACATTTTGTTACCTCCCATGGTCTTTGCTGTGAATCCATGGAAGAAGCAATGAGACACAAATGTAAATCTTTATTCCAAGAGTGGTTACATATATAGGCAACTGCCTCCATGTAGGTAGATCCCAGATCCACAATCATCTCCCTGATTATCTCAATCAATCACCTCCTATGATCACTCGCTCATCACACCAACCTGACACACCTAACTAGAACCTTCTAGCACACCTACACTCACACACTTCTTGCATAGGACTCCAAGCCCATAGGCACACACACACACACACATCAATTTGCCCTTTCATTCCTCCCCACAAATTGATGACCTCATCCCTCAACAGTAGTCCATGGGACGCTCCATGGCTTGTCCACCATCATGTGGCAACACTCATGACCCCAACCTGTGACTCACTCTTTAGGATTCTTGGTTTACAACTGGGAGATGGACATTAACTATGTATGTAAAGCCCAATGAGTCCAACAAGGAAAAATCCCAAAAGACTAACAATCTTTTAAGGATGGACTATCCATGGCAGAGAACCATTATTGACCTCACACACACATAACTTAGAAAACATATCGATCCTTACCCTTGTCAGATTTGACTTGGGTGTTGTAAGCAGTCAGAGCTTTAACATTCTTTGGTTCTTCTTCTTCTTCAGTTCCTACTTCCTCAACAAGATTGGCCGAACATCTCTTCTTGGCATAACAGTCATTTTCAAAGTGTCCAAGTTTGCGACAAAAGTTACATTTCATTTTACTCTTGAAGTTGCTTAAGTTGCTTCTGGCCAAATATGCCCTAATATGCCCCTTCTTTGTAATCACTTCTTTGTTTGATCTTTCTCTCCTCCTCCAAGAGTGATGCTTCAATTTCTACCAGACTTATCTCTCAAATATTGGTGAGTGTGGTTACAATAGTGCCATATTCTTGCCATTCAAGATAAGACTACTGGCATGGTGGTTTGGGGTGGCCACGTCCAAGACGGTACCTACAAATTGTCCGCTCTTTCTTCTCTCATCGGTACTCCTACAGGAGATTTGTGGCACTATAGGTATGGCCACCTACAGTTGGACGCTTTACGTCGCGCTTTTTGTGACAAGTTGGTGCTTGTACTTCCCAATGTGGGCACTCGACAGGGCCGCTGTCCTGCCTGTATTTTGGGCAAGTCTCATCACGAGCGCTTTCCAAAAACAGCTTCCTGTCGCTTCTATTTCCTTGGCTGTTGTTCATACCGACCTCTGTGGCCCCATACATCCGGCCACCTTAGGAGGTGCTCTCTATTTCATGCTCCTTGTCGATGACTACAATCGTTTCACTTGGGACTACTTTTCGTGATTCTAGGATAGATTTTCCACCTGCGGACTGGACCACTCCTGAGGGCCCTCGACTCTCTCGTCGTCTTCGAGATTCATCTTCAGCAGCATTACAGGTGAAATATGCTCTTATGTCACGGATCCTTCGCGATCGTGAACTCACGTCCTACCAGGAGGCTTTAGCCCAATATTCCTGGAGGAATGCAATGCAATTGATGCAATCGAGCGGAACGACACTTGGCAGCTTGTTCCTCGTCCCCTACACCGGCCTGTTATTGGTGTCAAATGGGTCTTCAAGACCAAATATGCTACAGACAGAACCCTCGACAAACATAAGGCTTGCCTTGTAGCCAAGGGCTATGCTCAGTGACCCGGCATAGACTACGACGATACTTTCGCCCCCACCGCCAGGATGAGTACTATCAGGGTGATCATAGCTCTTGCCGCTCATCACCGGTGGCCCATATATCAAATGGACGTCAAGTCCGCTTCCTCAATGGCAATACGAAAGAGCAAGTTTATGTTGAGCAACCTCCTGGTTTTGAGGCCCCCAATTCTGCAAGGATGGTGTACAGACTCCCCATGCATGGAATCAATGGATCAACACATTCTTCCTTTGCTCTGGTTTTCAGCGGTCCTAGGCTGATCCCAATCTCTATCCCTTCCGAGATTCTGGTCTTCTGACAGCCATCATCCTCTATGTCGATGACCTCATCCTCAAAGGGAGTCGTCAGGCACACTGTACCTTCGTAAAGCATGCACTCTCCCATGAGTTTTAGATGACAGATATGGGTCTTCTCCACTTCTTTCTTGGATTGGAGTTCTGGCTGACGCAGAGGGGGATGTTTGTCTCACAACGATGCTATGTTCAGGAGCTCTTGGAAGCCTTCAACATGACTGATGCAAGTTTGTCACTTCTGCTATGGATCCCAATCTCAAGCTTTCTGCACGTGTCTTGTGTGAGCCAGCTAAACGGGCCGACCATTTGGCCAGCTGGCCGACCTTGCTTTAGGGCCGGCTCCCTACCTTGGGGGTGGCCCAACCCCTATATATAGACCCCCCTCCCCCCCCCCTTCCCCCTTGTGGCTTCCTCACTTCCAGCTCCACCTTGTCTTGCTCTCTGCTGCCCCTGGTGTGCCCTGCCTCCTCTAGCCTTGGTCGCCCCTCTCCTTGGTTCATGTTCCCTCACCCTTTGCTGTATTCAGTCTCTTCCTCCAGCCTTGGTGCAGCCCCTTGTTTCCCCTAGTCTTTTGGGTGGTTGTACTTCCTGATATACAACATATAGTTCAAGCTTGTTCTTTTTTCTTTCTTCTTCTTCTTGTTCATCTTTCGTTGTCGACACTGACAACTTCTTGGTTAGCTCATGGAGAGAAGCAGCTATGGCTGCGAAATCTTTAATGAATCTTCTTAGACTCACAAAGCTGCGTACTTCATGTACAGACTTTAAGTCTGGCCATTCTTGAAAGGCACGAACCTTTGCAAGATCTATTCGTACACCTTCCTTTGAAACAATATCGCCCAAATAGTCAATTTCATTCAAGAAAAATTCACTTTTCTTGCCATTGGCATATAATTTATGTGTACACGGTTCCTAAAAAACAATGGTCAATTGCTTTTTATGCTCTTCCAAGGTGTGTGAAAAGACAATAATGTCATCAAAGAACGTGCATGTAAACTCCCTATGTGGACCAAAGATGCGTTCCATCATTCGATTGAACGTTGCAAGAGCATTGGTGAGGCCAAAAGGCATCACCAGATACTCATTAAGGCCAAAAGTCATTCTGAAAGCCGTCTTGTGAAGATCTTGAGGGTGAATCCAAATCTGATGAAGGCCACTTTTTAAGTCAATGTAATTGAAAATTTTGGCTCCTTTCAATTTGTCGATAATGTCATCCATTCTAGGAATTGGGAATCGATTCTTTATCGTCATCTTGTTTAAAGCTCTATAGTCCACACACATATGGAATGGCCCGTCTTTCTTCTAGACCAACAAAATTGGAGAGCAAAAAGGAGAAGAACTTAGCCTAATTAATCCTTTGGTCAAAAGGTCATTTACTTGGTTCATGATTTCTTCTCGCTGAGAGACTTACCCTATAAGGCGGTCTATTGGGTGGTGCACTGCCTAGATATAACTCTACAGTGTGATCTTCAGGCCACTCTGGTGGTAATTCACCAGGAATTGTTTCGGAAAAACAATCACTAAAGGATTTTAGGAATTGAAACTTTGTTTGGTCCTGTTTATCTAAGTGCACCTCCTCTTTCTTATCCTTAATGAAAATCATACTTTTCCTTTAGATATTGAACTGTTAGATACAACCGGGATAGTCTCCCCTCGGCCCTTCGTTACAATTTTAGGCCCTTATCCTTGTGCTTAAATGGTAAACTCTTTCAGGCATAGCCACATGCACTCCTTTTGGAACTCTCAATATCACATCATAGTGCACAATTGGGGATACATAGAAATCTTCATAATTCACGTAGTACTGAACATGGATACATAGCTTGATAATAATCGGCATAACTAGTATTGCCTCACTACCGAAAATCTGCTCTGCATCATGAGCTTCTACTTCAATATTCAAGCGTGAAGCCAAATCTTTTGAAATAAAGTTTGCTGTGGCTCCCAATTCAAATTGAAAGATTGCATGCTCATCACGAACTTTGCCCCAAGCTAAGCAAAGTTCCTAGGCCTAGTACAGGCTACACTACCCAAAATATCCGAGACTCCTTCCACCATTGGTTTGGGTAGTTATTGTGGTATTTTCTGCTCCCTCGAGCCTTTGGGATTTTCGGGGCACCTGGCAACCACATGCCCCGCTTTTCCACATCGGAAACACTTTACTTCCTTCCGGAAGGCCTCGTTCTGCTCGTGTAAACATGCGTTTCTTTTTGAACATCTGCTGGAATCACCCCGGCTTCTTTGGCTGAAAGTCACGTTTCGGAATCTAGGAATTCCTTGAGTACAAACCACCTTCCTTTGATTTTGAGGCAGCTACGGTCTTTACAAAATCCTCCTCCATCCTCTCGGCTGTGGCCACATGCAATACTAGCTCTCGTAAAAGACAGCAGAGACACTCTCATTTGCTCTCCCTCTCTCCCTCTCTCAACAGAGACACAAGGGCCTAGGACCTTACAGGGAGTGGACATCATCTTAGGAATGCCATGGAGGCATCAATACAATCCTAAGATAGATTACTCACGAGGGCCAGCGTGAGCTGGCCTGAGAGCTGCCGCACTGGAGAGGCACACGAAATAATGTCACCACAATGTAAATATCCTAAGTCAAAGTACAGTTGACCATTTATTTGATCATAATTAAAGAGTTTTATATGTGTTAATTATGGTCAAAGAGTTATTTTAATGGTCAAAGGATTGACTACGGTCAAAGATACTTGACTCTAGTCAAGTAAACCTGACTGCGGTCAGAGAGTGTTGACTTCGGTCAACAAGACTTGGCATGCGCCAAGAGGGTTAACCCCGGTTAACCAAGATGTGCCAACTTCGGTTGGAGAGACTTGGCTATAATTAAGGCGCCTTAACCCTTGGTCAAAGCTCTTTAATTATAATCAAGAGTATTGACCCCGGTCAACGAGAGAAAATATATATATTTATTTGTATATATATATTTGTTTAGATGTGCACATGTGTTCAGTGGGGACGCCCACCGTGACTAGGATTAGTCCACAGTGTGTTATTTGCATGCAAAGCGCTAACAATTAATGGGTACCATGGTGGTGCGCTTTAATTAATTGTTGCAGGTACTAGGAAGGATTATTTTTCCTAAGCGAAATGGGAGCCTGACAAGCATCTAGGAGGCGGTTCGTGTGACCGAGAGCTTTGAAGACTCCAGAATGGCCCTTAGTGGCTTGTAATAGGATTTAGTCTAGATTTTAGACAAGTGGCATGTGCCAATTTGAATGGAGCTTGAAGCTCTTGTAAAAGAAGAGATTATTCACGTTTTGGAGGAGAGATTTACGAGATAGCTCTACGCTGAACTTCTGTAACAGATTTTCTTGAATGAATAAAGACCTTGGGGGGGGTCGAGCCCGACGATTTGTCCTGGGCCCTAGTCCATCTTCAGAGAGAGGGAGTGAGGGAGAGCTTTTGAGAGCGTAAATTCCTTCGTTTAAGAGTGGTAATAGCTGTCTTTCACCATCCGTTTGGTTTTATTGGTATCAGAGCGCAGCTTCGTAGCTTTCTGAAGCTATGACGGTCTGAGAAGATGCCTGCAGCCAAAGGGAAAATTACTGATGCACATGCCTGTGGTGCTTGGGAATTTGCTCAAAAGGAAGGAATAAGATGGCGGTCTGTTCAAAGCTGGGATAAGCAAAGATTTGCAGCTGCTGGTACAATGTCAACAAGATGGGTGACATAGATGCAGCTGTAGAGTTATTCGTTGGCAGAGATAGCGTAAATTATGCTGAAGCTAGACTATACGCAAGTGTGAAGGAAGGCGAAGCGTGCGCTGACACGAGGTAAGAAACGCTGGTGATGGCGTGGGCACAAGGGGTGCTGGCTACTAGGCCTGGGGCCTCATGCCTATGACGGCGTAAGGATGCCTCTAACGGAGAGTCAAAGCGAACAGACGACGATGTGGCATATTTGCAAATGAATAGCTCTGTGAGCACTATCGAGGGGAGAGACTCCATGATTCTGCATCTGGCACTTGCCGCCGAGAACGGGAGATCCTCGGTGATCTGCGTGGAAGAGACCAGCTTACACCTTACGCGTGACGAATCTAATCGTTGATAAGGCGTAGTAGATCGCAGACGATTTCCTTTCGTAAATTGTTCCGTCGTCGATCCCTTGTGCGGGCACTAGGTGTTGCAGAAGTAAACACGACGCAGGCGCGGCGCGCGACGACCCCTGCATAGCCAAGGTTTGAAACCTTTGGCTGTTGCTGACGTGGCCAGGGTGCCACCTAGGCAAACACGTGGCACATAGGTGACGTGGCGTCCGCACGTGCAGGCGCTGACATGGCGGATGCAGCGGTGGGGTTGATGACGTGGCACTGACACGTGGCAGACAGCTCAGCAGCTGACGTGGCAATACACGTGGCAGACAGCGCAATTGCTGACGTGGCATGCACGTGTGAGATGACCTGGCCTTCTGACAGGTGACATGGATGGAAAAGCAAAAGTAGTGTGCATCAGTTACCCGCACTGTGTGAGAAATCTACAGATCTCAGAATATGGATCAATCACCTATCCAGTGGGATTCACAAGATAGGGTTGTACATCCAGGACAGAGAAATGTGCCGCAAACTCAACAAGAATTTGAACAGATGGTACGCACTGGTATACAAGAGCTGGAAAATCTCAAAAGGGATCCCAGGGCTCAGCATTTGTTTCAAGCAGAAGCTATGCCTAATCCAGTATATGACGTGCCAATGCCGGAGGCACACTCTCGTGTACAGCCTGAGAGAGAGAGAGATGTCATAGATCTCATAGGAGACGGTCCCATAGTAAAAAGAGATCGAGGCATCATCACCGATCTCCTAGTCCATCACCGTCTACCTCGAGTTCGACCTCTGTGTCTTCTTCTTCCTTATGAGATAAATCATCCAGGAAAAGAAGGAAACACGAGAAGTCTAGGAAGAGAAAGTCTTCCAAAGCGACCAAAGAATTTAAAGAGGGAGGAAAATCTGTCAAGTTTATGACCTACAATGGACAGTATGGTCATACAGACAAAGCATTGCAGTTTATCAGACAGTTTGATGCTGCATTTGGTACAGAAAAATTTTCAGAATCCTCCAAGTTAAGAATGGTCAGTTTACACTTGACAGCAACGGCTAGTGCATGGTGGAGTGCACTGACCACAGATGGGTCAGCCCCAAGGAAGTGGAAGGGCTTCAAGAAAGCCTTCTACCAGCAGTTCATGCCTAAACAGTTTAGAGACCGTGTTCTTCAAGATTGGGACAGCTTGCACATGGATGCAGGAGATACAGTGGATGGGTACAACCAAAAGTTCTGGGATGCTTATTTGCAGGTTGCACCGTTCAAAAAGATCTCCAAAGGCACCCAAATGAGGAAGTACAGAGCAGGTCTCACTCCAAGAATTCAGGCAGTAGTGAATGCTTTGGGGGCAAAGAATATTCAAGATCTTATGCATTCAGCTTCAGTAGCGAGTCTTGTGCCGTTACAAGATCCATCTACAGTGCCATCCTTGCATGCAGGACGTGCTGATAAAAAGAAAACTGATTTTACAAAATCAGAAAAGAAAGAGTACCCCAAGGCTGAAAAGAAAGGGTTTCAGCCTCAGAAGCCGAGGGGTACTCAGTTTTCAAAGACTTATAAGGGCAAATCTCTATTCACCCCTGAACAGATAGCGGAATTCCGTAGAGATGGGAAATGCTTCAGGTGCGGTAAAGAGGGGCATGTGGCTGCCCAGTGCCCAGAAAAGCCTTCAACATCGAAGGGATTAGAGGCAGAGAAGCCACGAGGACCGCAAAAGCCAATGGCAGGGGGAATTCCTGATATACTGGGTCATGCTTTGAACCCAGAAGAACGAGAATTACTGCTATCATGGGGCAAAGTTAGAGACCAGCAAGCGCTAATTTTATTTGATCTAGGGGCTACTGATAATTTCATATCAGAGCATCTAGCCCTGAGGCTGGGAATAAAGACGGAAGAGTTAGGCAGGGCTTTGGATGCCGATCAAATGCTTTGTGGGAATCCTGTGCCAGTTACTCCCTTGATAGGGAAGCTCCGTCTTCATGTTCAGAGTTATGTGGATCAAGAAGACTTCTTCATTTCTCCACTGAAACACTATGATGTAGTTTTGGGGATGCCTTGGTTTCACCGCAAGGCAGTGAAGTTGACTCTTCCTGAAAGAGTGCTGGAGTTTGTGCATAGGGGGAAAAATCAGCGTTTAATTGCCAGGAATAAAGGGGACACTATCCCCATTGTATCTGATGTTTCATGCAGTAAAGCAATAAAGTCTGCAATTTCTGCGTACATGGTTTTTGTAAAAGAAAAAGAGAATGATATGCATGCTGAAATGAATGATGCAGACAAAGATAAGTTCCAGTTTCTTGTAAACTTTAAAGATTGCTTTTCTGATGTTTTGCCAGGGGAGTTACCCCCAGAGAGACCAGAAGATCATTAGATAGAATTAATGCCTGGTAGTGAGCCACCAAACAGACCCCCTTATAGGGTCAGTGCGACTCAGAGAGATGAGATTATGGCTCAGGTACAGGACTTGCTGTCTAAAGGGTTGATTCAGCCCAGCTCGTCTCCTTTTTGTTCCCCTGTACTATTAGTACAGAAGAAAGATGGTTCATTCCGTATGTGCGTCGACTATCGCGCACTGAACAAAATGACCATCAAGAATAGATTCCCTATTCCGCGTATTAATGATGTCCTGGATCAGTCAAATGGAGCTTCAGTTTTCAGCAGGATAGACTTAAAGAGTGGCTACCACCAAGTGAGGATACAACCTCAGGATGTACACAAGACAGCATTCCGCACTACATTCGGGTTGTATGAATACTTAGTGATGCCTTTTGGGTTGACAAATGCTCCAGCCACATTCAATAGAATGATGGATCGTATCTTCCGGAAGTACAGGCATTTTACGGGTACTTTCTTTGATGATATCTTAGTTTTTTCTAAGACAGAGGAAGACCACAGAGAACATCTTGCTATAGTGTTTCAAGAGTTGAGAAATCATCAGCTCTATGCAAACAGCAAGAAAAGTGAATTCTTCCTGGAAGAAATCCACTATCTGGGGCATATAATATCCAAGAATGGGATACAAATGGATCCAGCGAAGATCCGTGCCATTCAGGAATGGCCAGAGCTGAAAACTGTGCATGAAGTTCGAAGCTTTTTAGGCTTGTGTTCTTATTACAGAAGGTTTATTAGACATTTTGCTGATATCGCAGCTCCATTACATGACCTCACTAAGAAAAATGCAGCCTTCACATGGGGATTATCACAGAAGAAAGCATTCAATACACTCAAGGAAAAGTTGACTACAGAGCCTATTCTGGTAGTTCCGGATCTTTATCAGTCTTTTGATGTGGATTGCGATGCTTGTGGAGAATGTGTTGGGGCTGCATTGCATCAGAATGGTCATGTAGTAGCCTATGAAAGCAGGCGACTTCGGGATGCGGAAAGATATTTAGGAATCTATGAGAAAGAGTTATTGGCTGTAATTCATGCCATCCATACATGGAAACACTATCTTTTGGGTGCAGATTTTACTGTCAAAACAGATCACCAAAGTCTGAGATACTTTTTGACTCAGACCAAGCTTTCCGAGAAGCATATGAAATGGGCAAACATGCTGTCAATGTATCATTTTCAGATTGTCCATACTCCAGGAATTCGGAACAGAGTGGCAGATGCCTTGTCCCGAAGACCCCAGGTTAATAATGTAACTATTGCTTATCATCAGGACCTGGAAGGCATGAGGGAACAATATGCTCATGATTCTGATTTTGGTGAAATTTTACAGCAAATGCAAGAAGGGCAATCCACCAGTCACTATTCCCTGAAAGATGGGTATTTAATGAAAGATGATTGCCTATGCATCACCCAGGAGATGAGGAAAAAGATTTTGGGGGAATGCCATGCACCTCCCTATGCTGGACATAGAGGAATTACAGCAACAACTCTAGCCCTAGAGAGGTATTTCTTTTGGCCAGGAATGCGGAAAGATATACATCAGTTTGTTACTGAATGCCTTACGTGTCAGAAAATAAAGTACGATAGACGGAAGGCACCTGGCCTACTTATGCCTCTTCCCGTCCCTCAGGCACCATGGGAAAGTATTACAATGGACTTTATTTTTGATTTGCCGAGATCAAAGTCAGGGAATGATGGGATTTGGACTATCATAGACAGATTCAGCAAGCAAGCTCATTTCATTCCGGTTCGCAAAACCATAAAGGCAGATCATATGGCTAAGCTGTTCATGGCACAAATTTTTAAACATCATGGTATGCCTAAGTCCATTGTTAGTGATCGAGATCCCAGAATGACCAGTCTATTCTGGAGAGCTTTATTTGATAACATGGGGACGAATCTGAATTTTTCTTCTTCTTTCCATCCCCAGACAGATGGTCAAAGTGAAGTAGCAAATTCTACCATTTTGGATATGCTGAAATGCTACGTGGGTGACCAAAGCTCAGACTGGGAAAAGTACCTACCGTTAGTAGAGTTTGCTTACAATAATACAGTACATAGCTCTATAGGGAAAGCCCCTTTTGAAGTCATATATGGGAAGGTGATTTTGCCACCTATATTAAGGACTAAAGATGAAATATTTGCAGCTGATCAGTTTGTTAGAGACCTTCAGACAGCTTACAGCCAAGTCCGGACAGCAATTGAAAGGTCTCAAGAGAAACATAAAAGAGCTGCAGATAAGCATAGGAGACAGTTAGATCTCAAGGAAGGGGACTGGGTACTTCTGAGGTTTGAAAAAGCTAGGCTCCGTAAGTTTAAAGGCAAACAGAAAGTGTATGCAAAGTTATCTCCCAGATACTATGGCCCTTTCAGGGTTACAGAAAGAATAAATGAGGTTGCATACAGATTAACATTGCCAGAGCATTGGAGGATTCACAATGCATTCCATGTGAGTCTTCTAAAGAAATTCCAGGGACCAGAGCCTACAGAACCAGTATCAGAAGATCCACCAGAAGTGGATGAGCTGGAGGAAGTCCTTCAGCCAGAGCAAATTGTGTACATATTGTATGTAAAGGCCCTCAGGGTAAGGAATTTTACAGGTATCTTGTAAAATTCAAGAATTATACAGCATTAGATGCCAAGTGGATGGACGAAGACATGTTATCCGATCATCCACAGCTTTTGGATGTTTACAAGGAAGCTTTTCAGTTGAGGTCAATTGAATAGAAGCCGAGGGGGTGTCACCACAATGTAAATAATGTCACCACAATGTAAATATCCTAAGTCAAAGTACAGTTGACCATTTATTTGATCATAATTAAAGAGTTTTATATGTGTTAATTATGGTCAAAGAGTTATTTTAATGGTCAAAGGATTGACTACGGTCAAAGATACTTGACTCCAGTCAAGTAAACTTGACTGCGGTCAGAGAGTGTTGACTTCGGTCAACAAGACTTGGCATGCGCCAAGAGGGTTAACCCTGGTTAACCAAGATGTGCCAACTTCGGTTGGAGAGACTTGGCTATAATTAAGGCGCCTTGACCCTTGGTCAAAGCTCTTTAATTATAATCAAGAGTGTTGACCCCGGTCAACGAGAGAAAATATATATATTTATTTGTATATATATATTTGTTTAGATGTGCACATGTGTTCAGTGGGGACGCCCACCGTGACTAGGATTAGTCCACAGTGTGTTATTTGCATGCAAAGCGCCAACAATTAATGGGTACCATGGTGGTGCGCTTTAATTAATTGTTGCAGGTACTGGGAAGGATTATTTTTCCTAAGCGAAATGGGAGCCTGACAAGCATCTAGGAGGCGGTTCGTGTGACCGAGAGCTTTGAAGACTCCAGAATGGCCCTTAGTGGCATTTAGTCTAGATTTTAGACAAGTGGCATGTTGCCAATTTGAATGGAGCTTGAAGCTCTTGTAAAAGAAGAGATTATTCACGTTTTGGAGGAGAGATTTACGAGATAGCTCTACGCTGAACTTCTGTAACAGATTTTCTTGAATGAATAAAGACCTTCGGGGGGGTCCAGCCCGACGATTTGTCCTAGGCCCTAGTCCATCTTCAGAGAGAGGGAGTGAGGGAGAGCTTTTGAGAGCGTAAATCCCTTCATTTAAGAGTGGTAATAGCTGTCTTTCACCATCCGTTTGGTTTTACTCCCCGACCGAAGTCAGGTTTACCTGACTAGAGTCAAGTATCTTTGGCCGTAGTCAATCCTTTGACCATTAAAAGAATTCTTTGACCATAATTAACACATATAAAACTCTTTAATTATGATTAAATAAATGGTCAATTGTACTTTGACTTAGGATATTTACATTGTGGTGACATCCCCTCAGCTTCTATTCAGTTGACCTCTCAAGAAGATTCCAACCCTTTGCACATTCCTGCTGGATCGCTAGCTTGTCAGGAACAATTATGGGACTGGAAGGTCTTGATGGAGTTTGTACCGGAATCATATGATTAACAGAGCTTGTCACTGTTGATTTTCCCAGACCCAATCCAGAGGAGGAAGATTTATCTACAGTAGAGAAGTGGACATGGCACAACTTTGAGATTGGCTTAATGCTCGGATATGTTCCCTTATTTTCTCAATTGTATCCCTCAGGTGATCAACCACGTGAAGCATATGACGGTGGCACGTGGGATTTGGGTACATTTATCCTCGCTGTATGATCGCTTAGAGGTCGAGCTTTGCATGTTGAACCCCACTCCCGTTTTTCCTATATGGGATCAGATGAATAAGATGTAAGCTCTTCATCACGTGATTCTCGAGATAGGTAAGGCTATCTCATCAGAGGATATGGCGATTACTCTGCTCACTCATCTGCCATGGAAGTACTCCACATTTTATTCGTTGATGATCACAAGTGGACGATTGGGTTCTATCACCTAGAAAGAGTTAGTGCCCATTGTTCTAGACCAACATGAGCTATCCTTACGCCCTAGTGGATTGGAGGCCTTGATTGGTGAGAGATCAAGGGACGCAGTGGTTATCAGGGTTCTAGACTAACATCCTAGTCAATGTTAAAGTCAGATACAGATCGTGATGCCTTGCGAGCCAACAAGACGTGTAATCATTGTCGCCAGAAGGGTTGCTATTGGCGGCAGTGTCCTTAGTGTAGACTAGAGAGGACCAGTGAGCGGATAATAGAGACCGAGGCGGATTCCGTAGCCCTGCCACCCTACATGTTCTTGCGCTCTGGTGTCACGTGGTAGAATGCGTTGCCAGTAGGCATTCTAGTTTCAAAAGGAGGATTTCTTGCATGTGGATGGCAGCAGTACCTGCAGTAGGGTGTCCTGGCATAGGAGTTCTTGTTCGAGGCAGGCTTCTAGGTAGGTCCTTGAGCAAGAAGAGTTGTTCCCCGCTAACTCAGGTGGGCCTATGCATACCATTTTGTTTTTGTTCGGACTAGGGGCTTGGCCGACCTAGTGGGGGTTTCTTGATGTTTTGATTCAGTAGTTGTGTGATGAGCTTTTGGAGAGCCAAGCATCCAATGATTGCCAGAGAGGGACCTTGGACACTACAGATTTTGATCCTAGTGAGTGGATCGAAGCCTTGTTTCTGGAGCACAATAGTTTATTATTCTGATCTCGGCCTAATAGCTTGGACCTCAGAGGATGCTTCAGAGGGGGTTGTAGAACTCAAGGATGCCGTGGCCGTGCAGGAGAGCAGATCTTGCAGCAGTGGCAGCATCGGTTGGATTGTGACATTGACGGAGGATGAGGATGATGCAAGGAATTTGCTATCATTCAATTGTACCCATGGCCTAGGAGCATACAATTCTGGTGGACTTGCTAAGGGTTCGTGCCGACAGGGGCTTCTCTTGAACAGTCGCCGCTTCCAGCGAACATCAGTTCAGGTGACAAATTTTTGCAGATGTTCCAGCGGCACACCGAGCTCATTGGGATTGTTGCTACATCTAGGAGCTGAGAGGGGGTGTTAGCATTAAGTACATATGTTGTTTGTAGCGAGAGAGAGGGTCTTCGTTGTGGGTGTGCCCCCTGGGAGAGAGATTGGATGGGTGAGTGCCAGGAGCATGTCTTTTGCCTATGTTTGGGCTAAGCTTTGAGCACATTCAGGTCAGAGAGAGGAGGGAACTCGGACCTAACGAGCGGGGCCACACAAGGCTAGCAGGCCAGTTGGTCGACCATGGTTGACGATGACCATGGCCAGCCGAGTCAGGGTGGACGACCATGGTCGGCCCTGTCAGCGGACCAACCAGCCTAGCCGACTGCAACATGAGGGATGTGTTTGACCGCTGGACAACGGACTAGATCTTACTGAGACTCAACTGAATAGCAAAGGAACTAAGAAAGAGATGAAGAAGATGATAGATCTGACACAAGACACCGATATAGGGATGCATGCAAAGTGCAGATGCTATAATGATGCTGAATGCTGAATACAATGATGATCTGGATCAGATCTGGCTTTTAGGATACCTTCGGATGCAAAGCTGCAAACTGCTGCCCCGAGGGTGAGCCTGTTGAGCACGATGCTGAGGGCCACTGCCTGACTGAAGGTCCTCAAATGCTGCTCCTGTTGTTGCCCTAGGGATGGCGACCTGTTGCTGATGCAAAGAATGCGAGATGTGCCCAAAACTGAGGCCGAACTGATGCTGTACTGCTGCGCCTAAATGTTGGAATGCTGTGCCTACATGCTGGGCTCTGAGCTGGAGTAACTGCCCAAGACTGCATCCCAGAATGAGGAGGAATGGGCCTGATTATATAGGCTGCTGCTGTAGGAGGTCGGCCTGTAGCTGGTCGGCAGTTGACTCGGTCGGCCAAAAGTCAACGTTGACAAAAAGTCAACGCATTGACTTTTTGACCAAAAAGTCAAACCTTCATTGTTTGACCTGCATTGTCTTCTGATATGTTTTCCCTTCACTTATGACCACCAAAACTGCCTCAAACTAATGACTATGCAGTCAAGCATGTCCCCGAGCACTGGTGTGCACATGACATCCCCCTCGGCTAAAATTGTTGCTAGGTGGACAGCTTGGAATCCTTTGCGTTCTGAACACCTTGCAACCTTTTGCCTTGGCGACCTAACTGCTTCACCTTGGCCTGGGCGTCTGTGGGGTGCTTGACAAACTGCTGCAAGACTCTCTCACCAATGACCTGCTGGAAGAACTCGTCCACCCACTTTCTCTGGGAAACCATGAACCTCCGCACGAACCATGACGATTGCTGAGGCCCACGTCTTGTGCCATACACAAAACCCGGGGTCTGTGGGCCTGTGCTACTGATGGCGATGTTGAAGAAGACTTCCTGATGCCAAGATCTACACGAAACTCCGTGTTCTCCTTTTGTCGACGGATGTCAGACCACTCCATAAATGTCACCGATGGTCCTATCTTGCAATGCATGGGCTGACTGATTGACTGACTGACTGACATTTTTTTCTTTTTCATGACTGACTGACTCTATGCTGATGCAACCCTAATGACCTACATGCTCCTACATGCTCATGTAAGAAACACATAGACCTAGATCTTTGGGATCTTCAGGACTGGATTAATGTGAGCAGAAGCAACTGGACTGACTGACATGAGGTTGTCACGACCTAAGCTCTGATGCCAATGCAACATGAGGGATGTGTTTGACCCTTGGACAACCGACTAGATCTAACTAAGACTCAACTGAGTAGCAAAGGAACTAAGAAAGAGATGAAGAAGATGATAGATCTGACACAAGACACCGATATAGGGATGCATGCAAACTGCAGATGCTATAATGATGCTGGATGCTGAATACAATGATGATCTGGATCAGATCTGGCTTTTAGGATATCTTCAGATGCAAAGCTGCAAACTGCTGCCCCAAGGGTGAGCCTGTTGAGCACGATGCTGAGGGTCACTGCCTGACTGAAGGTCCTCAAATGCTGCTCCTGTTGCTGCCCTAGGGATGGCGGCCTGTTGCTGATGCAAAGAATGCGAGATGCTGCCCAAAACTGAGGCCAAACTGATGCTGTACTGCTGCGCCTAAATGCTGGAATGTTGCGCCTACATGCTGGGCTCTTAGCTGGAGTAACTGCCCAAGACTGCATCCCAGAATGAGGAGGAATGGGCCTGATTATATAGGCTGCTGCTGTAGGAGGTCGGCCTGTAGCTGGTCGGCAGTTGACTAGGTCGGCCAAAAGTCAACGTTGACAAAAAGTCAACGCGTTGACTTTTCGACCAAAAAGTCAAGCCTTCATTGTTTGACCTGCATTGTCTTCTTATATGGTTTCCCTTCACTAATGACCACCAAAACTGCCTCAAACTAATGACTATGCAGTCAAGCATGTCACCGAGCATTGGTGTGCACGTGACACCGACCTCCTTTTTGGGGGGGTGTCCTGTCCTATTTATAGGGCCCCCTCTCCTCGTTTTGGTGCATTCCTAGGAGCATTCATGCGAGCACTCCTGCCCCTCCTTGAACATTTGTGGTAGCCTTCCTCCATTCCATCTTTGGGTGCATTCTCCACCTTGAGGGTCCAGCAATTGGAGAGTAGTGTCAGAGCTTGTGTTTCCAGGAGTTAGTGGAGCAGCTCATGGTCTCTTTCCTCTCCAGCCGAGGTGAACTCAGTGGAGCCTCTTGTAGGAAGTGTTTGGCAGTCTTCTCTGCTGCCGTTCGGGGCTTGTATGTCGTGCTTCTCTCCCTCCGATTGGAGCTGGTTATATAGCAGCTGTTCAGCTCCGTCTTTTGTGTTCTTTCACACTCTTCTCATCTTTTTTCATGCATGCTGTTCGCTGTTCACTTTTCGATGCGTACTTTGACATAGTATCAGAGCGCACAGTTGTGTGGGATTCCAGAAAAGGAGAAGACCCCTGTTGGACAGTTTTTTTGTGGAGTTGTTTGCGAGGGTTTGATGGGCTGTTTGGGTTGAGGAGGAGCAGGCAGTGGCTGTACTTTGTGGACAACCTCCTCTCTTCTTCTCTTTTTGCTCCCCCCTCTCCCTTGCAATGTTTACAGGCGCTTCTTCCACACCGGTCAATGATTTGTAGTTTTGAATTGGGTATTTCGTGGGCTGTTGGGACGCAAAGAAGCTACCAGGAGTTGTACTTGCTGTTCCAACCTTGTCTTCCCTTCTATTTCCCCCCCCTCACCCACCCCTCTTCAGACAACAGGATACCACAGGTTTTGAGCCTTGTGAGCAGATGGAAGCCTTGTTTTTTCTGGAGCAGAGAAGTCCATTGTTTTGGTCTTGTTCTATTGGCTTGGACTTCAGAGGGGCCATACAGCTCTGTGACGCTGTGGCCGCGCAGGAGAGCAAATCGTGCCACCCCATCTAGCCTCTTCCGGGCGGGTACACCCACAACGAAGGCCCTCTCTATGGCTACAGACAGAAGATGTACCTAATGCTAACTCCACCTCTCAGCTCCTAGATGTAGCAACAATCCCAGGGAGCTGGGTGTGCGGCGGGAACATCTACAGAAATTTGTTGCGTGAACCATTGTCGCTGAAAGCTGCCATTCTAGAAGCTCCTCTCGGAGCGAACCACCTCAGCAAGCTCACCGGAATCGCATGCTCCTAGGCCATGGGTTCAGCAATCTCCTCGTGCCGACTCCTCAATTCTCTGATCCTCGGTCGTCTGATCTTCATCATGCTCCCTCAATGTCGATCCAACTAGTGCCAGGAGCACGTGTTTTGCATGTGTTTGGGCTGAGCTTGGGGCAAATTCGGGGAAGAGAGAGGAGGCAACTCGGGGCCTTACTAGAGCGGGGCCACATGGGCCCATTAGCCCAGCTGGCTGACTAGCTTGCCGACCATGGTTGGCCCTGACAGGCTGGCTGACCAGCTTGGCCGACCATTGTCGGCCTTGTCAACTGGCCGACCAGCGTAGGGCCGGTCTGCTATTTGGAGGGGTGCCCTGCTCTATTTATAGGGTCCCCTCTTCCTTTTTCGATGCATTCATTGGAACATTCATTGGAGCCCTCCTGCCCCTCCTCCAGAGGTGTGGCATCCTTCTTCCACTCCATCTTCAGGTGCATTCTCCACCTCCAAGGGCCCACAGTTGGAGCTTCCAAGGGAGCAGTGTCAGAAACGGTGTTCCAAGCAGTTCGTGGAGCAGCTTCTGGTGTCTCCCCTCTCCAGCCCAGGTGGACTCGATGCATCCTTGAGGGGAGCGAGGTACTGCAGAGTGGCTGGAGAATCGGCAGTATCAGCTACCACAATGGTATGTTCCATAGCAATTGGAGCCTCTTTTAGGCAGCTTTGGGCAGTCTTCTCCCCCACCGTTCGGGACTTGTATCTCATGCTTCTCTCCCTCCGATTGGAGCTGGCGATACAGCAGTTGTTCAGCTGCTCCTTGTGTCTTTTCGCACTATTCTCATTTCTTTCACGCATGCTGTTTTGCTGTTCATTTTTGGCTGGGTACTTTGACATGGTACCAGAGCACACAATTGCGTGAGATGTTGGAGAAGGAGAAGACCCTTGCTGGACAGTTTTTCTCTGGAGTTGTTTGTGAGGATTTGACAAGCTGTTTGGGCTGAGGAGGAGCAGGCAACAAGCTATAAACCTGTCTTCTCTTTTTTGCTCCTCCCCTTTCTTCCAACGTTTACAGGCGCTTCTTCCATGAAGGTCAATGATTCGTGGTGCTGAATAGGGTATTTTGTGAGGAGCAGGTGTACTTGCTGTTCCAGGCTTCTCTTCCCTTCTCTTTTCCCCCCACCCTCCCCTTTTCACAAGACTCGTGACAACCCACGTTAGGGGATACATAGAAGGGAAAAGGCAGTGCGGACTCGATTGGAGCCATGGAGGGATTCCCAACCCTTCCCACATTCCCACTAGACTACCAGCTTAACGGAAAGAATTATGAGACTTAGAAGGTCATTATGGAGTGTGCAGTGGAATCATATGTTTTGGCAGAGCTTGTCACCGTTGATTTTTCTAGACTCGATCTACAGGAGGAAGATCTATCCGTAGCAGAGAAGTAGACATGATAGGCTCAGGTCCAGCTTTGGCATCGGCTTAATGCTCGAGTACATTCCTTTATTTTTCTCAATTTTACCCTTCGGTTGATTAACCACGTGAAGCATACGACGGCGACATGTGGGATTTGGGTACGTTTATCCTCAGTGTATGATTGCATACAAGTCTAGCTTCGCATATTGAACCCCACCCCGTTTTCTTCTATACGAAATCAGATGAACAAGATGTAAGCTCTTCAGCGGGTGATTCTCGAGATAGCTGGCTATCTCATCAAAGGATATGGCGATTACTCTGCTCACTCATTTGACATGGAAGTACTCCGCATTTTATTTGTCGATAATCACGAGTGGACAGTTGAGTCCTATCACCTGGAAAGAGTTAGTGCCGATGGTCCTAGACCAGCAAGAGCGGTCCTTATGCCTTGGTGGATCTGAGGCCTTGATTGGTGAGACGTAGTGGTTATTAGAGTTCTAGACTAACATCCTAATGAACGGCAAAGTCAGATATAGCTTGTGATGCCTTGCGAGCCAACATGACGTGTAATCATTATGGCTAGAAGGGTCACCATTGGCGGCAGTGTCCTCAGCGTAGACTAGAGAGGACTAGTGAGCGGATAGTTTAGACCAAGGCGGATTCCGTAGCCGCCCCCCTACATGTTCCTGCGTTCTAGTGTCACGTGGTAGGATGTGTTGCCAACATGCATTCTAGTTTCAAATGGAGGATTGCTTGCATGTGGATGGTAGCGATACTTGCAGTAGGGTGTAGTGGCATAGGAGTTCTTGTTCGAGGCAGGCTTCTAGGTATGTCCTCAAGCCAGAAGAGTTGTTTCCCACTAATTCAGGTGGGCCTATGCATACCATTTTGTTTTTGTTCGGACGTAGGGGCTTGGCTGATGTAGTGGGGGGTTTCTTGATGTTTTGCTTCAGCAGTTGTGTGATGAGCTTCTGGAGACCCAGCGATCGGATGATGCCAAGGAGGGACCTCAAACACCACAGATTTTGATCCTAGTGAGTAGATAGAAGCCTTGTTTCTAGAGCCTAGAAGTCTCTATTGTTGTGATCTCGGTCTAATAGCTTGGACCTTAGAGGGTGTTGTAGAACTCAAGGATGCCATGGCCGTGCAAGAGAGCAGATCTTACAGCATTGGCAACATCGGTTGGATTGTGACATTGACCGAGGATAATGATGATCAAAGGATCGAGGAGTAGACACAAGGAGATATCCTCTAGTTGTACCCATGGCATGCGATTCTGGTGGACTTGCCGAGGTGGTTGGTATTGAGAGGGCCTTTCTCGAATGGTGGCGGCTTTTAGCAATGGTGGTTCATGCTACGGATTTTTGTAGATGTTCTAGTGGCACACCCAACTCCTTGGGATTGTTGCTACATCCAGGATCTGAGAGGGGGTGTTAACATTGTGTGCATTTGCTGTCTGTAGCTAGAGAGAGTGCCTTCATTGTCAATGTGCCCCCCTGGAGAGAGGCTAGATGTTACGTCACCTGTAATACCGTGACATCGGTATAAAGGGGGAAACCATGAGGGCTTGACAACACTTGCATGTGTGGCTAATGAGGGCTAGGGTCTAGGAGGAAAACCTAGGCCTAGGCAATTAGTTAAAAGGTGCACTAGGAGAACCTAAAGAGGGGTTTGATAGCAAGGTCCACTGGGACATATGGCACCTTGGGAAATGGCCACTTGGTGAGTGTTGGGTTGTGTGGGAGAATCTAGAAGGAAGCTAATTAGAAGGCGGTTGAGGGAGAAACCCACGTACATGCTTATTGAGCAGGTTTATAGCTGACCTTCAAGATTCGTGGCTGGGTGGAGAAACCAGGAAGAAGCCCTCCGTATGAAGTTAAGCCAAAACACGTAGCAACAGGGATTGTTACATTGGTATCAGAGCGGGTACAATTGGAGGACAGTGGTAGAGCGGGCAGATTGCATCGGAGTTATTTCGCATGTAATTCTGGACAGTTCACGACCGCACGTAATTTCGATGGCGCAGTTACGAGTAGGCTGCAATTTTGGATAGCATGTAACGAAGTAGAACAGGCTGGCAAATTCAGAAGTGACGTCTTATTTTTCAGCAGGCGAATTTTGAGAGCGTGATCGTGGTTAAGTGACGCCGATTCTGAATAGGCCGTGAAAGAAATGCGTAAGGAGTGATTTTGAGATACGGTTCAGAAATGGCTGTAAACTTAAGCGCATGGCTTTTTGACAGCACGTAAACTTGAAGATAGCAGGCAGATTTGTATAGCACGTGACTTGGAATAATAGATGTATGCTTTTGAACAATAGGTGGAATTTGAACCGAAAATATTTCAGGCCGCCATTTTCAGAAATTAAGTATTGAAGGCACGAATTATTTCAGACACTGCATATCGTTGACAGAATCTGTACCTTTGGTGGATGACAAGCTGTCTTTAGAGCTGCATACTGGAAGACTGAGATGCAACACTAGTCTTTTGTTCTTGTTGCGGTTATGCAGTTGATTGGAACGGAACGGTAGCCATCTCCATCCCTTACGGTATCATCGTCGAAGAGAAGACTCCAGCACCTTGAACAAATATAGGGAAGTAGGTTTACATTTTTGTTTCGCGTTGGTAAAGCTAATTGCTTTATAATTTTGGTTTTAGAAATTTACAAAAATGGCAAGCCCGGAACCTCAGGAAATAGAACCTGAAGTTCATTAGACCCTAGATAAAGGTAAAAGTATAGCTCGAGATCCTCAGGACGAGGAAATGGATTTAGAGGACATTGATTACGGGGATTATGGAATTCCATATGAGGATTTCACTAAGTTAGAGTCTAGAACAGCTAATATAGAAGAACAGTTAACCATTATTAATAGCTCTTTGAAAACTCTAGCTGAGACCTTGAATAAATTATCCGATACTCAATCGATAGCCCAGGGCCCAAAATCCCCAACTCCTCCAAGTCACATTGAGGTGTCAGTTTCTCGATTGAAAGAGACCTCTAACATTCTTAAGGACTTGAAAC
The DNA here is from genome assembly GCF_047967505.1 of Dipteris shenzhenensis. NCBI lineage: Eukaryota > Viridiplantae > Streptophyta > Polypodiopsida > Gleicheniales > Dipteridaceae > Dipteris > Dipteris shenzhenensis. Next base: position 99,141 of record NC_141617.1, on the reverse strand, counting down.
CACAAAGAAAGAAATAAGGACGCTATTAATACGTTCTTACAGAAGTGGCAAGATTTTCACAGACTTAAGAATACCCCTCCTGAAAATCAAGTCGTGGAAGCCAGCCTCTCATTGGGCAATAAAGCATATAAGTGGTGGATGAGCCTCTGGGAAGCTAATAAAATTCCCAAATATTGGCCTGAGTTTGAACAAGCTTTCCTGAAAGAATTCTTGCCAAAAAATGAGCTAAAAAGAGCTTGGAAAGCTTGGGATAAGTGTGAAATGGGCAAAAATAGTTTAATTCAATATATTTCTAATTATCGAAAGGTAGTCCTTAAATTAAAAGGCATTGATGAATTTCAAAAGATCGGGGGTTTTGTTAGAGGTCTTCAGGACACCTATAAAGTCGAGGTGAGAAGAAATTCTCCCAAGACTATTGAAGAAGCTATAAAGTTTGCCCAAATCTATGATGATACAACGGCAAAGTCTAAGGTAGGAACAACGGAACAAAGCAGTTGAGTTCCTAAGTTCACCAAGTGTTCTGGCTTTAAAAGGAAGGTACCCTTATAAACAGGGAACTTCACAAGAAATACCCAAGAAAATCCAAACTCAGAAGTATCCACTTCTCAAAAAGGAAGATTATGAAAAGGCCAAGCAGGAAAAGCTTTGCTTTCGATGTATGGGCAAAGAACATTCTGCTTGGAACTGCCCTAAGAATCACAAGGCGGGAACTAAAGCCCCGGATAAACCTCAACACAAACAAGTGCATGCGGTGCAAGTTTCGCCGCTTAAAGGTACGGAAAAGTACACTGAGGTAGAGGTCTACCATGAGGATAGCTCCCATATGTGTTTGTCATCGGCAATGTGGCAGCTCACTTTTGGTCCTCATGATTTGATGAGGATGCATGGAAATATCAAGGGACAAAATGTTCGAATTATGGTCGATGATTGTGCAACCCCTAATTTCTTAAACTATTATTTAGTTAAGAAATTAAAGTTGCCTGAATGCCCAAGTGCCCACAAATATGTGGTCTCTCTCACAAAGGGCAGTGACAAAAAAGTGTGGGATACCATGATTCATGTTATTGAGGTGGATATTCAAGGGTATAAAGAAACCTTAGATTTTCAAATCATGCACCTGGATAGGATAGATGTTGTCTTAGGCCGGGAATGGCTGTATGGGCTTGGGCATAGTCTTCAACGGAGTTATTGTTAAGAAGTATGGTAGAGTCTTTGAGATCCTAGGGAAACACCGTGTACCTAACTCTCCACTTATTTGTTCAATGGAATTGGAAAGGCTTTTACATCAGCCAGAAGAATATGAGGTATATCTTTGTGAGTTTTTTGGTGATGATGTTTATGCTTAGTTTGAAAAAGATAAATTTCTATTAAGTAATGTTGAAAAGCATAAAATGGCTTTTGATAATTTACTGGTTGAATTTAAAGATGTTTTTCTGTCTGATTTGCCTGATGCTTTGCCACCGGGAGAGAAGTAGATCATAAAATAGAAATAGTTCCAAGATCTACTCCTGTATGCAAACCTCCTTATAGACTTAGTCAAACGGAACAACATGAGGTTGAAAGACAATTAACTGAATATCTTAGAAAAGGCCAAATTCAACCTAGTAATTCACCTTGGTCTTCCCTAGGTTTACTGGTAAAGAAGAAAGATGGATCTATGCGTTTATGCATAGATTATTGAGCATTACATAAAATCACCATAAAGAATAAATACCCTATGCCTTGTATTGATGAGCTCTTTGATCAGCTTCAAGGGGCAAAATATTTTACTAAATTGGATTTAAGATCTGGATATCACCAAGTACGGATTAGTGAACCAGATGTTCCTAAGACAACCTTCCGTACTAAACATGGGCATTATCAATTTAGAGTGATGCCATTTGGTTTAACCAATGCTCCAGCAACTTTCATGACACTTATGAATAGTGTCTTGAGGCCATATTTAGGAAAGTTTGTTGTATTTTTGGATGATATTCTTATCTACAATAAAACCAAGAGAAAGCATATTGAACATTTGCGTAAAGTGTTTCAATTGCTTCGAAGTCACTCTCTTTTCGCAAAAGAATCCAAGTGTGAATTTTTTGCAAAAGAAGTGAAATACTTGGGACATATTATTTCCCAAGAAGGGATTCGTATGGATCCAAAAAAAGTAAGGGCTATATTAAAATGGCCACATCCAACCAATTTGGAAGAATTATAAATATTCTTAGGATTATCTAGATTCTATAGGAAGTTCATCCAAAACTATGCTAAGATAGCTGTTCCAATGACGGATCAGCTTAAGGGGAAGGGAAGTACCTTCACATGGGATGAACCTCAAAGAATAAGTATTGAAAAATTAAAAGTGCCTATAGCTACGGCTCCAATTTAAAAAGTAGTAGATCCCAATGAACCTTTTGTGGTTGAAACAGATGCTAGTAATTTTGCAATTGGGGCTCTAATACAATAGGGTCGACCAGTGGCTTTTGGAAGCAAAAAGTTAGACCGTGCCCAGCAGAATTATTCAGCATATGAGGAGTTGTATGCCATAGTATATGCTTTGAAGAAATGGAGGCACTATTTATATGGTGCTAAATTTGAGATCATTTTTTATCAAGAAAGCATTAAGTGGCTTTGTAATCAGCCAGAGCTTAAAGGAAGAAAAGCTCGATGGGTTGAATTGATGCAGGAGTTTGATATTCAATTGACATATCGAAAGGGGAAATTCAATGTGGTAGCATATTCCCTAAGTCGAATGCCAATTGTAAGTGAATTGAGTTTTACTCAGCTGAAAAGTAATTTCCTAGAGTCATTAAAAGGAAAATGTGAGTTTGATCCTCACTTTTCTGAAGTATGGAAAGCCATTAAGATAAGGGATCTAATAGGAAAAGAGGCTTTCACTGAGGAGTCACAAGGTAATGGTGACACACCACAGGTTGGTGATCAAGGACTCAAATGGAAAAAATATAGTATTGAGGATGGCTACCTACTCTACAAAGGTAGAGTATGTGTCCCGGACAATGATGACATTAGGCACCGAATTCTTTTTGAATGTCATGATAGTCCAAGTATTGGACACCCTTTGAAGAGGCAAAACATGTAGCAACAGGGATTGTTACACTAGATGGTTGAGTGCCAAGAGTATGTCTTTTGCCTATGTTTGGGCTAAGCTTGTGGCACATTTGGTGCAAAGAGAGGAGGCCACTCGAGGCTTGGGCTTGAAATGTAACTCAACTTATTTCATTGATCCATGGGGAAAAATAGTGAAACATGTCACAAAAAAGATATTTGCAATGATCCATATACCTTGCAACCAGCTACATCAATCCATGGGAGAAATGGATGAACATGTAACAAAAAAGCTATTTGCATTAGGCCTATACCCTGCAAGGATCATTAAAGCCTCCTTATGAGGATGCTCCACCTTCCTTAAGGATTGACCCTTACATAACCTGCATAGATCTTTAGAGCCTCCTTATGAATAGGCTCTAGTTTCCTTTAAGCTTGTCGATGGCAAGCTTCTCATAAACTACATTCCCTTATGATGACATTCCTCCCCAAGGTTCTAGGCTGTAACATACCCATCACACTACAACTTATAGCAAATGGCTACTGTCTCTAAACACTATCCCCTCAAGAAATAAAGGCTAGTTGAAAAGCTCCTATTTTACATATGTGTTTCACACTCTTTGACATTACCTAAATCTATCTATACCCATGAACATGCCCAAATTCATCAACTCTGTAAAGTAAGTAGCAATAACTACTACACACAAATTTTTCCTCCATTAACTCACACAATTTAGATAGATGTATATACACAAGCAATACATTGTGAATATTTGTAGCAAAATGATGTCTAATTGAACAAAATAGACGACATGCACATGGGTATTCACATATGTTCATATAACATGCAAAGCACATCTTTACATATGTATGAATACAAATCAAGAATGGATGAATGGAGTAGTGCACCTTTTGTATGGAAGGTTGTAAATCAAGAACAGATGAATGGTAGTGCAAAGAGAAGAAATAGGAGACTAAGCAAAAGACAGAACAAACATCTGTGAAGAATGTGACTCAATTGTCAAAGCATTGTGTTGCTACTCTCAGTTGTATCCACAAACCCCTCTTGGAACACATGTTCAAATCAACACTCTAAAGTTGAGAGGACTCTTAGCAAAGAATTTGTGGGTGGGAGTGGAATAGAGAAATAGAGCAAGAGCAATTCATGCATATGGATTTGCAAATGATTCAAATCTTATTCCACAATTCCACATTGATTTAGTTTTGGATTTGAGTAAGTATAATTGCAACATGTCAAAGAATTGCTTCATGCATCATAGCATTATAACTATGGGAAGAACCAAGAACTTGATGGTGGTAGATTTTAGGGTAAACTTATGTTTAAGTTGATTGATTACTTCCTCTGGATGAATAGATTGATGAAACAAAAAGATTGAGATTGAAGATAGAGCACCCTTCACCATGGCCAGGGCAACTTCACACTTTTGGGAAATTTAGGAGTCAAGAGGTATGAGATATGCTCTTGAGTTTATACAATGTGTTGGCAATAGGTATGAATTATGCTCTTGAATCTTGATCAAACTGAATTCAGGACAAAAACCGAGTAGCTATGTGATGCTTGGACAAACCTTGTTTCTGCTTACTTGAAGCACAATTAACAAATAGAGAAACAACCTTTGTTTCAATGGCAATTCATTCTTCTAGAGATTATTGTGCATATATTTTCCATTTACAATAGATAACTTTGGCATGCATAGCAACCCAAGGTCATGGAAAGGATTGAAGACACAAATAAAATTTAGGAATGACGAGGTAGAGGAGCCAATGCTCTCAAACTACGATAGGAAATGCACGTTCTAAAAGGGCACATTTGGGAATTTAGACCAATCAATACTAATTTCGACCAATCAATACTATGATTTAAAAGAACTCAAAGAGGCATTTGCCAATTTTTAACTTCTAAATCCTGATTTCTAACAGTACGCCGAGACTTGAGACCTTACCAAGGATGCTTGTTCTGACTCAAAGAGGCATTCCTCACACTTTACTGAGGCATTAAAAGGTTGAAGTGTGAGGCAATCTTCTTTGGGACTACTTGAAATTGGGTTAAAAAATTTCTTCACAATTGCTATAGATATTGAAGCTATCAAAAATTGAGCTCCAAGCACTAGTTTGGGATTAGAACAGATCCCTTGTATTTTGCCAATCGTCTAATTCCTCGAGGTGGCAAGCTTTGCATTTCAACTTGATTTCCACGTGGTTGCCATGCCCTTTGTCATTCCTATGGAATCCCTCTTGTAAGTGCGATGGTTGGGATTCTCTCATTTAAGTTCATCGGACCACAACAAGGAGCTCCAAACTTGTAAGAAGACAACTATACTTCGATAGATTCTCCTGGATAGCCTTCTGCCCAATGAACATTGCACCTATCGATATATTGTTAACAAACCACATAAAAGTTTTGAAATCACTAACAATGGGTAACAACTCTTTTACTCTCATTTTGCCATAAACTAGTAAGCTCGTCCTTTATCAAAAAGCGTGTTACGCTTATTGCAAGAGTAGTTTGTGTCTCACAACTTACAACATATGTCTAGTTGGCTTGATGATATGATAAGCACTTTGAGTTTTCGACGATGATCATTGATGGACATGGGACTCCCGACCGTGTGGTTTAAAATGTGTGCATAATCAAATTGCAGGTCCCAAGACAACCGAATGCCCTTTATAGAAGAGAGCCAAAGTTAACCACATTACTCTTTAGTCTCACAGAAGCTCCCTTTCCTAAAACATAACCATTGACTCTTGTCCGACTGAATCTATGACACTCTTGTCTGACTGAATCTATGACAAATATCTCATACTTGAATATGCACATACAAGCATATGCACATAATGCTCGAGAGTCAATTGTATACAAAGAATTTCTAACCACAACGCTAGTCCAAAAAGGCGTATCTATGAAATTGCTATTCAACAACGAGCTCTTCTAAATGAATGAAGATAGAAGCTATAAACTCACTTATTTCAATGGATAGCTGCCATAGCCAACACGAAGCTCACATAATAGGCCAACTCTTGCCCAAAAAAACTCATCCAAAGCTTCTATCTTTTAACTAGACTGCGATGCACAATGTCAACCATATACCTGTATCCTAACAGACACAAACAAATAATGCACTTCGATAGAATTGGTCAACCCATAAATGAAGAGGAAGGAATCCATGCGCCCCCCAAGATTGGAGAGAATATCAAGGGTGGATCAGTGCCAGTCGATTAGGCAATTCAATTGGTCAGGCCCAAACACTGAAAAGCATGACTCACGATGGTCTCCCTTGTCTATTTCTCTCTTTCATGTACATGTAACAAGAGTGCACAAGTGCACTAAAGCACTGCCTCATAGTATAGAGTATAGAGCATTTTTGGATGCAAAGGAAAAAGCAGTCCATTAAAAGGCAATTTTAGATTAATTTATAAGATGATCTCCATAAAAGGCAACAACTAAATTAAAATTAAAAAAAAAATTATGTGAAAATTCACAAAGGACCTCACAATTCTCCACTATAGCACTGCCTCTAGGGAGGCAATGCTAACAAACAAAAGCGAGGCTCAACTTACCCATGTGGCATGCAACAAACACTATGTGGATTTTCGATACAACAACAGTGGCCACATCGAGTTCATGAATCAACAAGGCAAACTTGTTACCTATGCATGCGTACCAATGAGCATTGGGAGTCTTGGCTCATGTATTCCAATCTCTCTGCTAACTTTCTAAGCGCTTGACATTGGGCGAGCCGCGAGACAAAGTGACACATTCCTCCCTTTTTGAAAACGAGATTCTTGTAAGAACTCCCATTGCTCTCGTGGTGCCACCATCGACCAATTTCACCACCAATGAAGTAGCTTCCATTTTCAGCTTTCCCCATTTTCCAAACACCTCTTATTGATAATACTTATACCCTCACCTCCATCAAGAATGTTCGTGACTCTTTGGTCGTGGTACGAATAGGTAACATGGTGTTTGTTTCATCGCTCTTGAAGTATTGGCCAAGTTTGTATAGTGATACACTTGGATCTTCAGGAGACTCTTGGATGGGCTGAACTATTTCTAGCACTAAGGTTTCTTGTGTTGCAATCTATCCATTCATCCAATCAGTGACATCCCTCCATAGGATGGGATTGTTTTGAAGGATTATCGCAATTTGAATTTTCTATGGACAAGAAGGTAGCAGCTAATCCTACAATATCTCTTGGTCCTATCTTTTCTAGGCCTTTAGATGGTTGCTCTTCAAAGATGTAGAAGGACCTAGGTCACACCTTATCCCCAAATTGTATGGTTTTGACATGGATCCATAAGACAAGGGAAAGACTGATGAAGAGATTACAGAGGATGCCACGTGCTACAAGGGATGATTGAAACACAGGGACACGAGCCGCTTCCCAACCCCAACCCCCCTCCTGCCCCCAAATCCCTCGCTTGAACCCCCCAGGTTCTCCTCCAGCACCCCCAAAATCCTTGTAAATATTAAAAATAAAATAAAATGGAAAGGATCCTTATAAACTATTGATGTTTTGATATATTTGATGTAAGCCTTTTCATTACTAGGTTATAATGATATTACAAGTATGATAGCAAACTACTTTTTGTAGTATAAATGTTACTTGCTTAATGTGGAAAGCATTGGGCAAGAGAAATGGAGATATTATAGAGGAAGCCATACGCTAGCCTTTTGGTTATGGATGATAACAATATTCCAAGTATGCTTGTAAACCATTTATGTGGCTAAGATGTACAATTGTTGATTTGGTTAACAATTGAGCAAGATAATTTGGTGACCCTTTCTCAATTGTTCTCTTGCCCTCTTTCCCCCCCAATTGGTTCCCCTCACCTACGTCTCTCCCTCTCCTTGCAATACAGAGCCCTTACCACTTACAAGCATGCATGATTTCCAGATCTTGACTTACTTGCATGAGCATGGCATTTCCAAGCACTTTCTAGTATAAGTTGGACATTTTGAGGGGCATTCCTTTCCAAATGGAGGTTATAGAGGAGGATGAACTCTGGAGATTGAGGGATTGTAGAAGGGTGGTGCAAATAGCAATGCATGCACTTCATGAATTGCAACATCACAAATGGGTAAGTATAGTAGTTGTGTTTCCATATACAGAGGTAGATCTTTACAAATCTAGATCATTAGATCCTCGATAGTTTGCAAGACTCTTGAGATTTTGTAGTTTGCAATGCTCTTTTCTCAGCAACAATAATCTATATGCCTATAACATTATTAGGAAACATTTATCTAAGCATACACTTTCATATCTTTTACCTCATTGAGATTTCTCATGACTTCCTTTAATAGGACGCTTTCAAATTGAGGAATCGCCACACTCTAGACCCTCTATTTCACTGTTTTCCCCCCTTCTAATAAAGTGTTTCTCCCCCTTTATGCAAAAAAATGCAAACTCATAACTGACATAACAGGATCTTTGAGCATGCCAAAGCCAAGACTAAGGATCTGTAGAGGGGCTTGTGTGATAGTAGATATGAGGATGCCTCCGAGATACTCAATGATGGAAGACATCAAATCATGGGTCTCCTCCACAATTAGAGAACTTTGGAGAAAATAATCTCTAGAATATGACTTAAAAAAAACTATGCAAGTTTCGAATGGCCATCTTGGTTGATCTTGTTGATAATTGCCATTTCAAGGTGAGTGCAGACCATGTTCACCTATGAATAAATATTCAATATTAAATTGAACACAATTGAATATCCAAACTTTTTAAATAATGCATCTAGTTTTGATTAGCATCCAAGACCCGTTTCTTCCCCATGGACATCCTCTTTAGACATATTATGTGGATTTTGTTTCAAATCATGTCCACCAATTTGGGAGAAACTTCTTTCTCATTCTGAAAGTTACTTGGAACAAAATCTTCTTGATCTACAAAATTATTTTGTACTCTTTTTGTAATGCCAGTAGATAAGATGAATGATACACATCATGCACACAATCCAGTTCCCAAGGTTAAACATTCAATAAAAAGACTAATCACTAGTAATAAAACTCATCAAAGAAGGCAATGCAAGTCTTGCGAGGTTAGTTTCTCATGAGGCTCAATTCTTATGGCATCTCTTGACTTCATCATTGGGCTCAAATGTTAGTTTGAGCCTGTTTACAAATGTTTTAGATGAAGGAATGTGTGGTGCACCATGTGTTCATGAGTCGATCACACCAAGGATGAATGCCCCACCAAATCATGCAATACCTGTGAAATTTTTAGAGGACATGAAACTTACTCAATTAATACATGTGCAAAGTTGCATATCTATCTAACACTTGAACCTTCTATGAAAGTCTAGAGATGCTTTTTTTTTTAAACCTATGCACCATGCATGTGATGAACTAGGAAATTTCCAAAGCCCACCCACCCATACGGTCCCCAATTGACATGAAACTTTTCAAGGACATGAGAAATACTTAAACTAAGATGTGCAGAGTTACATACCCAATTGACACTTGAACATTTGATGATGGTCTGTCAATGCAAATTTTTTGCACCTATGAATGTACATGTGCACAAAGGGGGAATTTCGAATTCCCATCTATACAAATGGTCGACGATCAACATGGAACTTTGTGAGGACATGAAAAATAATCAGCTTAACAAATGTGCAAAGTACCATAGACCTTTTACACTTGAACATTCAAGATTGGTCCATTGCTACTATTTTTATTGCACACCACACCATGCATGTGCAAAATTGGGAATTTCACATGCCCATCCACCCAAATGGTCCTAAGTTGACTAACATGAAACTCTGTGAGGACATAAAATCTTCTAAAATTAAGACCCGTGCAAAGTTTCATACCCATCTAATAGTTAAACATTCCATGATGGTCCATGGATGTGATTTTTTTAGACCTTAGACAAACCACACATGTGCAAAACTAGGGAAGTTCAGAGGCCTATCAATGCAAATGGTACCTGATTGACATGAAACTTTGTGAGAAATTGAACAATACTCAACTTAACACCCATGCAAAGTGGCATACCACTCTCAAACTTAGACATTCATTATTGGTCCACCGATATAAATTTTAGTGCACATCGCACCATGCATGCACAAAATTGGGAAGTTCGCATGCCCATTTATGCAAACGGTCCCTAATCAACACGAGCATTTTTTAGTAAATGAGAAATAATCAAGTTAAGACCCATGTAGAGTTGCGTATTTTTCCCATATATATGCATTTGCACATGAAAAATTGGGCATTTATCCTTGCCACCCACACAATAAATTTTTGATGCACATGAAACTTTGCAAGTGCATGCAAGTCACTAATTTTAAGACCTATGCAAGTTTTTGTTGCACTATGACATATCTACATTTGCAAGTCGGTCATTGTTGCACACTTTTCCTACATGTACGCACGCGCACATGCGAATATGGGGCATTTGACCTTCCTGCCTGGACAATCAATGTATGATGCATTTGAAACTTTGAAAGTGCATGCAAGTTACATGTGCAAGTTGATCGTCATTGCGTATTTTTCCTACATACTACGTGCATGGACAAAATTGAGGCCTTTGTCCTCTCCACCTGCACAATCGGTGTCCAATGCACATAAAAATTTTCAAGGGCATGAGAGTCACTAAGATTAAGACCCATGCAAAGCTTGGTTCAAATTTGACACCTAGACATATGCAAGTCAGACACCATTGTGTATTTTTCCTACACATATGCACATGTACATGCGAAATTGGGGCATTGGACCTTCTCGACCATAGAATCAATGTATGATGTACTTGATAATTTTCTATTTAAGTGACATGGAACAACACCTGTGCAAATTTTGGCATCATCTTCATGCTTCTTGGTATGAAAACGGTCGATTGACACATATTTTTCCTATATGTACACATTTGCACATGCAAACTTGGGGCATTTGACCTAATTGATTCCCTCACAATTGGTATTCGATGCACATGAGAGTTTTAAAATGTATAAAAGTCACAAAAATTAAGACCCTTGCAAAGTTTGGTCCCAAACGTCCCAATCCAACACCTGAACATGTGCAAGTTGGATACCATTGTGTAGGTTTCCTATCATGATTTGGAGGCCCACCATAGTTAACCTCATTTTGACTAGAAATGCCTTGATGAAAAATTTGTGCAATACATTGACTAAACTGCCACACAGGAAGGTTTTGCGAACCTTCTTCTTCTTGTTTTATTTTTGTGTTAAATAAACCCTCTTGTTATATGTATATACAAATTTTGCTAGAAGGTTTTCTTTTCAAATTCATGTGTAAGGATATATGATACCCTAGGTATTCTTTGTACATTCAAAATCCTTTTTAATGTTCTTCAAAAATGACAAAATCTTTCTTTTGTGTTATTCACAAATGATAGAATCCTTACATTATTTTATATGCATGCATCTTGGATCAAATATAAATGAAGCTTTATTCCATATCTATTTTTGTGGTAGCATAAGCGCGGGTAAAGGCTAAATAACAATTGATGTAGACTAATCACCCTCTCAAGATTGCTATTATGCCCAATAAGAAAAACAACAAGAAGAAGGTTTCTGTGTCTATTGGTTTTCCTCGGATCCCCATAACCCGTAGGGCTTTCCTCAGTTTTGCCTTCAGCCCATCTTTCTTGGTATTTTTGGGTCCCTCATTGGACACCTAGATCTTCTTCTTCGACTTGCATTTTATGGCCCCGTACTTCTCCATAGCTACTACTCGATCGAGCAAGTCCTTGTATGTTTTTGTTGGCTTTACCACCTTGTGAGAGCACACATCCAATTGTGTACACCGTATGATCAACCAAGATCTTAATGATTTATAATTAGGTGGGTTGCTTAGTTGATTCACCAGTGCCCGTATTTTGAGAATGAAGTCCTGCATTGACTCGGTCTCTTTTTACTTGAGCTCGGTCAATTTTGTCCACACATCCTCCTCGTTGATCTCTGGGCAAAATCTCAAAAGGAATGACTTGGACATATACTGCTAATCCTAGAAATAGTCAATTTGAAAGTGATTGAACCATCTCTGAGAAGTTTTGATTAGAGTACATGGGAAATAGTTTATGTACTTGTCTTTTGTTCTTGCCCCCTGGATGTGGCACACTCGTAGAAAACTCTGCAAGTGGCTGTAGGGTTCTTCATCCTTTGCTCCTCAAAATTCTTGAAATTTTACTTTTATAGGCATCGTCGAGCTTACTTGTAATGCTTTCGGACTCGAGACCACTCCCACTGGTCTAGAGCTTCCTGTATCGAGGATCCTTTTTCTTGGACCCCTTCGAGTATTTTGAGTGGAATTCCCACTAGTAGCTCCTCTCATGGTACTCTCTCCTTAGTTTTCTCTCCACTATGATTCTCCTTGGTTCTTCATGAACCGCAGTTCATCTTGTTTTCCCATCAGACAACCTCCTTGAGACTCATGTTGCTGGTATCCTTACTGGCCTCGCTTCCTCGTGCCGGCTTCAATGACTCCCGACTTCATGGGTTCCAAAATGCCTTGGCTCATAGAATGTGGGGTAGCAAACATCTCTATCTCTTCGGTGTATCAACCCAAAAGACAACACAAAACTTATGTGGTTGGTGGGGAGACCCTGGGATCGCAAAATGGCCTCGATCTCAATTGTTTGCTCCGTCTGCACCCCTATGTCTATTGTCTCTACCAAAATTTGGACCTGCACTGCTGCGTCTTCAAAATTGTAGTCAATATGGGTAGCTCGCTCAATGCTCTTTGCTCGTCCTATTGAATGTAACATCAGGAGCGCTTGCATTGAGATTCCTTCTGCTGCCTTTATTTATGAGGCACCTCCCCCTTCAGTGGAGTGTTTTCCCAATCACTTTGTTTTCATTGATTTCTTGGGTGACAACAGAATTTTCTCGTATGCCTCTTCCTCGTACTCCGACACCGGTTCGCTATTCCTTGGTTTCCTTGTTGAAACTTTCTTCACCCGAGTTGTTTTTTGCTCAACGTTCTGTTCAAGGTTTTATGTCGTTGTGATGAGCATGTAGACTCTAAAATACAAGCGAATCATCTATTTGAAGCTGGGTCCGTGGTCAAGGTTGAATAGAATAGGACCTTTAAGTTTCAATTCTTCATCCTCAACTGTTGGTGCCATTTTCGGAATGTTCTACAACAACAAAATGATGAGTCTATTGAAGTGCATGGTGGCGACATAAGCTGGATCTAGCACATCGGCATATTCGTCGTTGAATTTGGTCAACTGCTGCAACATGCCTTCTGTGGTCTTCGGGGTGAATGAGTAGAACATCAGAAATTTAGATCTGATATTTTCATTTTGTTCTCTCATCTTCTGAAAATTTTTCCAATACCACTAACGTCCTGATGACATTGACAAGGGATGGATTCTTCTTTCTTGTATGTCGTCACAATACCACTTCCAAGCTAGATGGGTGCTTGTTAGGTATTTCTTTCACCGTTCGAGTTGTAAGCCCGTCTGCTCGTCCGTTGGAGGGAAGTGATTTCTGTTTGGCAATGATCCATTTTTTGTAATCCTTGGACACAAACTTGGTGAGTGTTCACACGTGTATCCATCAGAATAACTAACCTTAAGTCATAACTTTGCATCTGTCCTGTCCATCGGCTCAAATCCTCAATATTGTCTAGAGCTCTAAAAGTGAATAATTCTTTGTGTACTGTATCTGGTGTTGCTATGATTTGGCTTGGATTTACATCTTCATTTTCATCAATCGGAAACCTCACAAGAGGCGGGGGGGTGCTACAGCATTGCCCGGAAGCAAACAAGCAAATCAGATCAAGCAGAATGATCAGCCTCTTTGCCCTTTGAAATTAGTTCACCCCATAGAAGCTCACAAGAGTACACAGTTATTTCATATTCCATCTGTAGTGGCCAAAGCAGGTTTGTAACTAGTGACATGAAGCAATCAGCAGTAGTCACATTAACTTCTGCAGGAGAAATATAACCTTCAAGAACCAGCTCTATTTTTCCCTCTTAATCTGAGAGGAAGTACATGAAGCAATCAGCCGCAACTTTTGCAACAGAAAATCTACACACCTTCAGCCCAAACTCTATCTTGCATCTCCATGCACCAATTCTCTTTCACATTCTGCCTCACCCAACCTACCAGATTGCTGTCTTCAAACTCATCGTTGTCAGTTGGCCTCTTGCCACTCAAAAGCTCCAACAATATCACTCCAAATGAGTAGACATCTTCCTCTCTGGTAATACACAGGGGGGATCTAGCCTGGTGTCCCTGCTAAAGTGCTCACACTGAGGTGAGTATCCAGTGCACTGATCGGCCTCGCCATTCCAAAATCAGACACCCGGGCTTCAAGCTTCTTGTCCAGAAGCACATTGCTAAACTTCATGTCCCTGTGGATAATCTGAGGGATGCAATTTGGGTGCAGAAATGCCAGTCCCCCAGCTACAACCTTGGCTATTTGCTTCCTCAAATCCCATGTCAGCTTCTCTTTCCCACCTTCCCCGTGGAGCATGTCGTCTAAGCTTAGTCCATACATATACCCGTACACCAGCAACCTCTCGGCTCCCACCTTGCAGTAGCCCAAAAGAGGTACCAAGTGCCGATGCTTGATCTTTCCCACTGTCTCCATCTCTGGGGAATTCTCTGTCCCCTTGGAAACTGAACTGGAGTAGCTTCTTGATTGCCACAGCCAACCCATCTCCTAGCTCTGCCTTGTAAAACTCCCCAAAATCCCCAATTCCTATCAGACTTTCCTTGCCGAATCTGTTGATGGCCTCGGATGAGCTGCGTAAATGTAAGTTTTCTCAAGGGCTTTCAAAAGTCGCAACATTGATGCTGAGTGGCTCTTTTTCTGCCGCGAAATTGCAGATGCTGTTGCCGTGACAAGACTTTTGAAGACTACCTAGCACATCCGTATCCTTGTGTTTGCCTATTATGGTCAACCACAAAATCAGCATACACACAAATGCTTGAAAGTTCAGAATTCTGAGGACAATGATGTTCCCCCATGGCAAGACTGTTAACCCATCCTGGCCGATGCATTTGTGGGTGCAATCATCGGATGCATTGCCACAGGACGATCCGGAAACAAGCACCTGAACTAGACTTTCCACTTTGAAGATTGCTAGGTTGTGCCTGCAGTCAACAGAAATCGAACATCTGACCTTGCATGTCTTTGCCACACCTGAAAGCATAGGCATAAGGCCCAACTGGTTTACCAAAAACTCATCCTGGTTTTCAAGATCCGGTGTGTGAAGTGCAGATCGGCCCATAATCAGGGGCTTTGATAAACTCTTGCAGCTAGAGTGAGACAATAAGAGTTATGTCAGTTATCACTGAAGCCACACTTTGCCAAGCGCAAAATATCCCCTTCAAGCTTGTTACATGACAGATCCAGCACCCCGATGTTCCTGAGATTTCAGAAACTCTTGGGAATGTTGCCCACGAGCTGATTATATACCTTCATAAGAGCAGAAAAGTTTGATAGAAAGCAATTGAAAGGTAAAATAACAACAGTGCACAAGTGCACTAAAGCATTGAATTTTTAACAAAACTACACTTGGAAATTCACAAAGGACCTAACAATTCTCCACTATACCAATGCCTCTAGCGGCCTCTAGCGAGGCAGTGCTAACAAAACACAAAAACAAAACACAAACAAAGAAAAACAATACTTGAACAAGAGTGCACAAGTGCCCGAAAGCACTATCTCTTAGTATAGAGTATAGAGCAATTTTGGATGTGAAGGAAAAAGTAGTCTATTAAAATGCAATTTTAGCTAAGTTGGAGGATGACCTCCGTAAAAGGAAGCAACTCAATTGCATTTTTTTAAAAACTACAAGTGGAACTTCACAAACTTTGAAGCAATGACTAAGACATTTAGAAACATCCGTAAGAGAAGTATTGCAAGAAGCAGCTATGAACCTAGGCTTTATAGGATTCTTATGAAACTTCCAAACTGTATACAAAAAAGGCAAAGTAGGGTTGCATTTAAAACCAAAAGAATTACAAAAGTCTTGGTGTTTCAAGAGAACATCTTGAGAAGAAAGAGAACACCTAGAGTAAGTTTGAGAGGAAGAATTTACTTCACCTAACAAACATTCTAAGTAAATTTTTTTACAAGTAAAAATAAAATTATTAGAGCACTTTTCTTCGTAGGAAATAACAAAATCTCCATGAATTTTTTTGAGAGTAACTAAATCACTGGAAGACAAAGAATTACTGGACTGAGGAAGTACTCTTTGAACACAATTTTGTAAGTTTCTCAGATACCTTTTTCAAAATAGTAGCTTTCCAATGAGAAAAAATGCCTTGAACTCCTAAAGATTCTTCTAGTTTGACTACAAAACTATTTATGTATTTTTCTATGGCCTTAATAAGACGAGTCAACTGTAGAAGAAAGTCTAAATTTAGTGCCTTTAGAAAAGAGATTTTTTAGTGTAGGATTAGGGGGAATGGTGCAATCTGCTGTAACCACATGTCCTTCCACAAATGAAGAGAAGACAACCTTCCTACAAGGGCATTTACTTTTAAGGATGGTTGATTTATTGTGCTCTTTCAAGTTTCTCCCAATATCACTATAATTGAAAGCTTTTTGTCCCAAGGTTGTTTTAACACATTTGAAGGCTACTATACCATAATTCCAAACTTTCCTGACACTAGGGGGAAGAGCTTCCATAACCTCAAGGGATCGTAAAATAGAGCTCGATCCTATTTTATCTAGATCGGGAGAGGTAAAGATAGTAATAAACAAATTTTTCCTCAAAATCAAGGGATGGTTAGGGGTAGAGCATTTAGAATTTAAAACCTTGCCTAACAATAATCTCAATTGGGTACTATGAGAACTACTAATATCTAGATCAATGCAAAAGAGAAAAGTTCTCAAGGGTATAAAGAGTTTAAAAGAATTTTAACATTATACATGTCAAAAGCTTTATAAGAGAACTTGCTTGAACTCATGAGTCTATCTAAGAACACTAATCTTCATTTATAGTCTCTATAGGCAAAAACTCTATGGTTTGAAGAACTAACAACATCTACCTTAGGGATATAAGAGTTTGCTACAACTATGCCAAGAGGATTGACTTGTTTTAAGGATGAAACTCTAGGAACAGTCAAAGAAGGAATAGGAAGAGAAGGATGTTTATGATATCTTTTCCATAACATAGGGGTTTTATGAAAAGAAGTTTTGTCATCCAAATTATAGCCTTAAGGAAAGAAGGTTGCAAAGTTCTTATCCACAAAAGCTCTCGAGGCCAAGCCACTTTGTAAAATCTCTAGAGTTTCAGAAAGAGCATTCTATATACTCAATAGGAAAACAACGGAAAGAATCAAAGCCAAATTTAGCAATGGCTGCATAAAGAGGTTTGACATTCTCTCATGAAGTGCTTCTTATAAGGACTCTTCTGGCTTCCCTAACATGTTCTAAAAGTTTGGCCAACATACACTAAGGAACTATCATGGATGTTATAAATAACATAAATAACCTAAGACATGTGAACATGGGCGGTCCGTTGAAAGATGTTTCTTTCTTAAACGTCTTGGACGCTTAAGAGCTTTGAAGGAATTATTAGTATAGTGAGTACTTACTAATGTAGACTTGAAATTTGCCCAACGAATAGGACCCTCTCCAAAATCATGCAAAGAGTTTAAATTAGATCTAGCTAAAAAGTTAAACCTCTCTCTGTAAGAATTATGTGCATGTCTAGCAACAAAATTAGGAGAAGGGTTAGAGATGCGTACCTCAGGAACGTTGACATCGATGAAAGAAGTAGATGCATTTTCATTTTGTGTAGCCACGTCATAGTTTTAGATCAATGCCTGCCTGAAGGTTATAGATCCTAGGCTAGAAAAGTGCTAGCCACACCCCTCATTTGTTTAGCAAGGTTGTTGCCAAGCAGTGAGGTCCTTAAAAAAGGCTGCTTGTTACACTTGAAAGATCATCGGCAATAGCATGCAATCAAGTGCCCGTGGCTCCTTGGTAGAATCACTACTTTACTTCCCCTCTCACGAGAAATATTTCATGAAACCCCACAAGAAACCCTTGATCCCAAAGGACCCAGTATTATTATTATAACACATTAATTGAAAACAAGTCCAAGAAGTTTAAAAAATACCAACAAAAACGGTGAATTAATAGGTGGATAGGTAGTTCTCACTCCACATGACTGAATGATGATGCAGCTGGGTGTCACTGGGCATTGGTGTGCACATGAAAGTACTTGGCAGCCTTCATAGCCACAATGCCGACAACTGCTTGCAGATCTTGTAGTTGTCTAGACTTCTTCTACTATCATCTGCACCGAGTGCCTTGGCCGTCACACATAAACCTACTGTTTCGTGCGCGTACTAAGCACATTGAGATACACTATCATCATGTCAGAGAGTGATTGCCAGCAAGGGATATCCAATTGTCTTATGTGGTCACTCAATGCAACTTGGTAGACATCTTCACCAAAGCTTTACCGGACGTAAGTTTGAGTCTTCCCGACCCGACCCGGGAGCCCGAGGCGCCACCGTGGGATAGGGGCGCGGCAGTAGTTATAGCACTCCTGAGCTATCTATCATGTCACCATTTAAGTCATAAAAAGGTGAGTGACTTATAGTACAACATGTGGTAGGGTAGCTCACCCTCACCCTATCATGTATATATATACTACTTGCTATCTCACTCTCACCTATCACTCTAACCACTCACCATCCGCGACATTCCCAAGTGTGCACCGTTTAATCCGCAAAGGTGAATTAATATACATGCCTTCTCAACCGTATACTACATGCTGGTGAGGTGGTAGGGTAGCCAAACACCAACAAAAACGTCAAAAAAGAGAGATTAGAGTAGGATTTGTGATGGAAGAAAGGGGGAAAGTGGGGCAAAAATCACAAAAATCTTGTTTCGTATGTTTTTCATAATTTTTCATGCTTCGTAGTTAGATCAAGTCTTCCCCTTCCCCCCTAGCACATCACATATTTTGAAAAACACCAAAAACACACCCAAACATAGTCGGCGACGCAGGTGGGAGAGAGCCACGAAAAGTCTACTCGATCAATGGGGAAGTCAAGTTCCTTGCATAAAACTCACAGATCCACGGGTAGAACTCTCTCTTCCACATGCAGATCTCATTGTTTTACGCGCAAATCTCGAGGCCTAGATCCACACGTATATTTCTTGCAGAAAGGGTATTGTTGTTATAACCCTTCCACTCGCAAAATGCAAGTGAGAAAAGATGTTTTTGATGCAAGAAGCAGTTGGTATGCACCAACAGTTGTGTTAGGAGATGCAGATGCAGGAAATGGTAATGTTGCAACAAATGTAGAGAGGCAATCTCAAGCCTTGAGTGCACCAGGAGGATCCTTTACTAGTGGATCTAATACATGGATAGGGAGATTTAGATCTAGTGAATTGTCACATGGTAGTCCTGATGGTGTCGTGTAGGTATCACGCAAGGGGAAAGAAAAAGTGGTCCATGCTCCAGAGTTTGATGTTTTCGCTGGTAGCTCTCCTGTTGATGGAGAGTCAAGTGGCTATGAGATGAGCCTTGATGAAGGGGATGTTTCAACCTCCACATCTTGTGTCTCCTCTCTTGTGTATGTTGTGAAGAAGCTGCAATCGAGTCTCCTCCCTCTCTCTTGCTTTCTTTACAGTTTCATTATAATCAATTCCATATGTCTATGCAAGACCCTTGGCAACCGATATTTCCTTGTACCATCTTCACAAACCCATTAGCATTGTGCTTTACTTTGTAAACCCACTTGAAGCCAATAGCCTTCTTATCGTGAGGCAAAGATTCCAAGTGTGGTTTGCATCCAAGGCAACCATCTCTTCATCCATACTTGCTCCCAAATTTTATGCCCTACTGCATCCTCAAAGCATGTGGGCTCTTGTTTCTCTAGAACCTTAACCATATAAGCATAGTGATGTGCTTTATACCCATGATATTTCAGCCTGTCAACTAGATACTTGACACGTGTACAACTGGATCACTTGCAGGAGTCTTTAAAGCATGCCTTCTTTTTCTTGCACTAGGGGTAACACCAAAGGGAATCCCAAGTTCCTCATCAAGGATCATTTTAGAGACACTTGACTCTCCATCAACATGAGAGCTACCAAATCAAGCATCAAACACTAGAGCATGGTCCATCTTTTCTTTTCCATTGCGTGATACTTGCACACCACCATCATGACTGCCATGAGACAATTCACTAGATCTCAGTCTCCTTGTCCATGCATTAGATCCACCACTAGAGGACTCTCCAGGTCCACTCAAGACTTGAGATTGCTGCTCTACATTTGGTGCATCATTACCATTTCCCGCATCTCCATCTACTAACGCTACATGTGGTGCATACTCCCAGCTCATTTCATCAAACACAACATCTCTACTTACTTGCATTTGTGAGTGGAAGGGTTATAACATTGATACCCTTTTTGTTGTAGAGCCTATCCAATAAAGATGCATTTTTCTACCTTTGGATCTAGCTTTGTTCTTTTCTCATTAGGAACATGAACATAAGATATGCAACCAAATACCTTCAAGGTAGAAATATTTGGTTTCTTGCCTATCTACTTTTCTTCAGGCATCATGCCATGGATAGCTACAATGGGGGTTCTGTTCATAATATAAACAGCAATTGCTACTTCTTCAGCCCAAAAGTAGTCAGGAAAATTTTTCTCATTTAGCATCGCTTGTGCTACTTCTACAATATGCCTATTCTTCCTTTCTGCAATCCCATTCTGATGAGGGGTAGACCTAAATGAGTACTTCCTTTGAATTCCATGTTATTTCAGATAATCATTGAACTCTTCTGCAAAGTACTCCCCCCCTCCATCAGATCTTAGCACCTTAATGTGCACACCTTTCTCTTTTTCAACCATGGTCTTAAAAGACTTGAAGTGTTGGAATACTTCACTTTTTTGCTTCATAAAGTAAACCCACACCTTCCTAGCGTGGTCATCAATAAAGCTCACATAGTAGTGGCTTGCACCAATAGAAGCGGTTTTGGTTGTCCACACATTTGAGTGGATCACTTCCAAAGCTCTTTTGCTTACCTCAACATTTTATGGAAATGCATATCTCGCCTGCTTACCCATTTGGAATGCTTCACATACCTTTTGCATTTCATCAACGCTGAATTTGGGCAAACCTGCCACAATGTTTTTCGTTTTGCATAGATTTTTGCCTTTATATATTCACATGCCCAATGCGCTTGTGCCATATCTCAATATCTACAATGGAATCTCTCCTATGCGCAAACATAACATCTTTCACCTCAGGCATATCTACATCCAAGGTAAACATTCTGACATTTTTGTTGCCTTTTGTGCAAAAGTGGCATTGATTTGTCAAGTCCTCAACAAAGCATCCGCCGTTGGCTTGGACACCTTGCTCAACCATCTGACTAACTGAAACTAGGTTCTTGGTGATATTTGGAATATAAAGAATAGTTGCCAAGTACTTTGTTTTGCGATCCTACACAGCCAGCAACACTTTACCAACCCGCATAATTGGATGTATAGTATCACCACCTATTTAAACATAACTTGGCTTATTCAAATTTATGACATTAGGAAACCACTCACCATGACTGGTCATGTGGTTAGAAGCACCTGAATCAACATACCAAACATTACTGCAACCTGTAGTATTGCCTGTCATGGAGTTAAACATATGCTGCATCACAAAAAGATGTTCATTTCTATCATTAGCATGCTCGCTTGATAAAACAAAGTTGTTTTGTTGCAACTTGCCACTCTTTATGTCACTCTACTTTTTATAGTAGGTCTTCTCCTTGTGTCCAGGTTTTCCACAATAATAGCATTATATGTTGCTATCTACTTGTTGGTTCCTTTTCCTTGAACTACGGCCTCTTTGGCTCCCCCTTCCTCTAGAACTACCACGTCCTCCTCCACAGGACTGGTAATCCTATTGTTATTGTTGGTTTTGATTGCCTAAGCGGCCACCAAAATGGCCTCTACCTGTATTCGAGCAGAAGGCAAACTCTTGAGAAGTTGATGTGGATGAACCACCATTCCTTTGCTCTTCACTTAACAAGAGAGCAATAAGTTCCTACAAATCAAGAAATGTTTCACGGACTCCAATGGATGTCCAAAACTGTGCATAATCCTTCCCAAGACCATTTAAGTTCACAAACACAAAGTCTTTATCATCAATAGGTGCTCCAATTGATCCAAGAGAATGTGAAAGACCTTTCACCTTCAAGGAATACTCATTTACATTCAAATTTTTCCTATGCACATTATTCAACTCCTACTTAATCTGCATTTTTTGTGGATTGGTATTAGTGCTATACAGTTTCACCAATGTATCCCATGCCTCCTTAGGCGTCTCTACATCTTGTATATGCACAATCATGGAGTATGAAACACTGACAAACAACCAATATATGAATTTCTTAGCTTTTTAATTCCATTCTCATAAAGGTCTTTAACTCAACAACAGTGGGAACATCACCTAAGACCGGTTTTGCATTTTCACCACTCATGTACTCCCAAACTCCCTTTTCCATAAAGAAGTTTGTCATCCTAAACTTCCATGCTTGAAAGTTATTCTTGTCAAGCTTCTCATTGACAATGGTTGATAGATTCTCAGACATTTTGCAAATAAATGAATTGTAACAGCAGCCTATAAACACAACAAACGCCTCACAAGGGCAAATAACAACACTTTTGCAATTAGCCTCACAGGGGTAATGGAAAGCATCCATTAGTTGCTTCAAGTGACGAATATGCAGCCTCAACTGTCATCGCTTTGTGTTGCCACTATGCTCCCTCGTGGCGCTCGAACTCTCTGCTTGTGCCGGAGTCGCTGTAGCTGGCTGCTGAGGTGGAGCGGTAATCTGGGATGGTGGAGAGGTAGGGTGCGAGGATGGGTGCGTTGGTCGAGAGGACTGAAGGGTGGGTGGTGGAGGATTTGCGGGGGCAGGGGTGTCTGAAGGTGGTGGGGGATCAGAAGGTGGTGTAGGCTTTGAGAGAGGAGGTGCCGATGTCCAGCATGTGTGACCTCTTCCCTGCTTCCACTCCTCGGAGGTTCCTTGCCCTTCTCCTTCTGCTTCGAGGTTTTCCTTTGG
Organism: Dipteris shenzhenensis; assembly: GCF_047967505.1. Taxonomy (NCBI): domain Eukaryota; kingdom Viridiplantae; phylum Streptophyta; class Polypodiopsida; order Gleicheniales; family Dipteridaceae; genus Dipteris; species Dipteris shenzhenensis. Next base: position 76,046 of record NC_141617.1, on the reverse strand, counting down.
GGGTTCCTTTGAGTCCCTCTCCTTCCCTGTCTCTTTTTCGGCCGCCTTTTTCTTTTTCTTTCTCTTGCTCACGACCTTCGTCCACCCCCCTTCCACTGCAGGGGGTTCCCCTGCATGGGACTGTGGTGCGACTGAGGGTGCCTTAGGAGGGGCAGGGTCCTCCCTTTTGCTGCAAGGAGGGCAACCCCTCGCCTGGTGACCAAACTCATGGCACCGTAGTCACAATCACCCGCTGGGTGACAACTCCCATATCTGTAACTATCTCCAGTGCTGAGGGAAGCCCAGAGAGGTCCTCCACGGCTACCCGCACTCTCGGAACTCCGGCACTGATGATGACATCTGCGAAGGAATGCGAAAGTATTGTGCCAAAGTGAGCCTCGAAGTCTGCCATGCAGGGGCTTCAGCTTAGCAACTAAGACAAGAAATAGGAGAGTAATGGGGTAACGTGGAATGTGATGCTGTGTGTCAAAACCGGAGGTGTTGAAGCCCCAATACCATGGGATGAGACTGATCAGCTTCTCCCCCACTAAGATGAGGGAGAAGGACACAACGGAAGCCGCCCCCTCTGGCACAGAGCACTTCAACAGCAAGATCCCACGACCCATGAGGACTGCCTCCGTGATGTGGCTGTCCTGTAGTACCAGATTGGCCTAAAGCCAGTTGCCGAGCTCTTACCTGGAAGGTGAGTGGCCGACAATGCGCCCATACATTGCTGAACGCGAGTAATTGGCCACCTTCTCCTTCACCAATGCAATCTATTGCTCGAAAAGTTCCACGCGATAGGCATTTGGAGTGGGAGCGCCCTGAGAGGGCTCCGGTTCCAACCCGAGGCCACCATATCGCTTCTTAATGCTTGATGCCGAGTGCCCCGGGAGAAGAGGAGTGGACAGATGCAAGAGACGGGGAAGGACGAGGAGTGGCAAGGCGGGGGGGGATTGTGGGGACGGGAAGTAGATACGGGGCCAGAGTGGCAGGGATAAGACAGACAAGTTGGAGCGGCTAAAAAGGGATGGGGGGTGGAGTGAAGCTGCAAGGAGGGAGGAGAGGAAGGGGGGGGGGAGGTAGTGGCTTGAACAAGCTGCCCTGATGGTGGTGCAACAGCAAGGGGGAAGGACGGGAGAGATGGGTAGGGGGGGTGGCGAGGGAGATAGGGGGGGGGAGGTTTGAGCGGCGGGAGGCTGCAGCTGCAGCAGCATGCACACGGTTATGTAGCTCACCCATTGCATTTTGACCTAAGATAAATCAGAATGCAAGATAGATTCCAACATCTAACATCTAGTATATGTATATGTACACACACACACTTTTTTTTTTATTGGGGTAATTCCAGAGGCTTATATTATAGGATTAAGATTATACAAAGAGAGGCTGACTCCTAAAATCAGAGAGCCACAATCAAAAACACAAAGAAACTATCTCCACGCAGGACCTATCAAGACCACCTTCCTTACAAGCATCATAAACAGATTGTCGTAAGGAAGCTCTGAAGAAGTCATAGGGCTGATTGAATTGCTTGTGCAAGTATGCCATATTGTGTTCGGTCCAGAGGGTCCATAGAGCCCAATATCTAATCTAGTGAAGGAGGAGACAAAAAGGTCTCAATGGATTAGGACATTTGCCAGAAAGCCAAAAAAGTTTCCCAAACCTGGTATTCAGGAATCTAAGGCATAAAAACATGGAGATCTTGTGAGTCAAGAACTTGGAGCATGGGCAAAACCATAACAAGTGTGGTACTGTCTCCGCATGTGCCTGGCATCGCAAACATGTAGCTAGGGCAGTAGCTATCTTTCTCTTAACCAAATTGATATAGAGGAATAAATATCCTTTTTCAGAGGGTTATTTAGTTCTAGCCAGGGTGGAGACAAAAATCAGTCAAGGTAGTTTCAAGTTCAGGGAAGGTACACACGAGAACTAATTAGCATCACACTCTCCTAGAGTGCATGGTTATATGAGGGCAAGTCCATGAGTTTATTAATCTTTTCAAGATAGCAAGGCAACACACTCATAGTTTAAATTCCAAATCAATGATGTTAGGGTGAAGAGGGTTTAACCAACCATATTATTTTGTTGCAAGAATATTCCAAGGTTACAGATTGAATAAGATTTTTAACAACCCAAAATTCTTGGTAATAACAAAAAGCAACACGATCCCATGTATAAGATTAGATTAGGGATACTTATCTCCTTGTGATTGATATCATATGTCCATCAGTTTGTAAGAAAATCTAATGTCATGGTTTCAATTTATGTCTCTAATGACACATTCAAACGCACAACATGAAGAAAAGAACTAGAGTGAGTTTCATTCCTTAACATACCCAAGACCTTTTTTCTTTCTTTAAACACATGAATTCTCTCTTGTATGATCATGTAGAATTGTGACATAAGGACCTGACCAAGTAAATTGGGATTCATGCACTACTTCAGCAAGGTTCATCTTGTCTCTCATTTCAGACCACTCCATATACTCTCGGCCCGACACTGTTTTAAAGCTTCCAAAATTCCTATCTTTTGCATATTCAACTGTTAACTCTTGGGCTGCCCACCCGATGTTGTAACTTATCTAATTACATTTTTGCTGATTTGACCGTGTAAATAGAGAGCTTAAAAGAAAATGAGGGAAGCTAGAGTAGGGTCACACATTGTGCTACTAGCTACTGGGAGAAAAAGAGAGCTGAGAGAGTGCTAAAAGGAGAGAGGGTTAGTTATAAAGGCCAAGTTTGTTGACTTTGGTCTTCACTTGTTGATTACCAAGTTGAATACAAAAACCTCAAGCTTCCCTCCACTCCCTTGTGTTGGATCCCTCGCATGCTTCTTTCCTTTCATGGTCTCTTGCGATTGCTACATCCACGATTTCCCCTTCACCCATGCTCATGAGTACGCCATCTACTCTCGTTCCCCTCTCCCTCTCCTCTTGTGGAATCGCATTTGCAATAAGCTGAGGGCTGCGACAATGACATTCGTAGCACCGATTGCGCAATTGGCTCCTACTCGAAAGTAGCAAGGAGTTGAGCACTCTCTTGCGGCATGCTTGGATGGTCCCCAATGACATGTGAGTCAATCCTCTTGACAGAGTCCAAAAGTGTGTCGGCATAGAAAAACAGTGAACTGCCTAGAGGGTGCTAGTATAGTAAAGCAGTGCGCCGCTTTAGCAGTCACCTGCAAGCTATTACTTGCCACCTCTGACAGCATTTATTATGCCAGCCTGGCTGTCAGACAAAATAATCTCTAAAGCAGTGCGCTGCTTTACCACCGACACTAATTAGTGAAAATTTTCATAAAATCAAAATTTTTCCAAAATTGCTTGAAAAACCCCAAAAATTACAAAAATCAAGAAAATAGGGCAAGGCTATAGCAACGGGTTGCTTTAGCCCAAGGCCTAAATTGATGTCAAAATTGTAAAAAATCCTAATTACCTTGAGAAATTACCCAACAGCCCCCAAAAGTCAGAGAAAATTGCAAGTTGCTACCATAGCCAACTAGCCTAGCTACTGTCAAAATTGCCTAGAACTTGTCATAAACCCTGAACAATTGCCAAAGTGACCAAAACTTGCCAAACAGGACCCCTGCCATAGTAGCGCGTTGCTTTAGCCAGGTGCCTGTCTCTTGGGTGTAGTACCTCCAGAAGACCCTGAATTTGCATAGTGAAGCATCAGTGCCACCAATTAGAACTTAAAACTGCCAAAAACTTGATCACATTAGCCAGGGTGTTGCCATAGCCTATAGTAGTGCGCTACTATACTAGTCTACCCAGTGTGCAAGGAATATTATATCCAGTGCCAAGCGTCAATACCTCGAATCTTGCCTGAAGACTTCTCATGCAACTTAGAAATGGTAAGGTCTTAGGATTGAGGTTGGACCTAGTGACAGTGCTTCGAACAACGGTATATCTAGCTTTTTGCCTAGCTTTGCGGCCTTGAGATCAGGAGCTTATGATTGGAGTTCCACTTCTATACAAGGACCTAGACAAGAAGACGACACAAGCACGGACGACTCTATGAGTCTTGATAGCAACATGGAGAACACGGCAAAGATTAGGGTCACAATTGCTCCTAACACTACCTCAATTGAAAGTCAATCACCTACACCATCTAGAGCGGTGAGACTCTATAGGTCTTTGTTGAATTTCATGGGAAGGATAGGGTTAGCGGATCAAATGAAAACGGTTAACCCATTTGCAGGGCAAACCACTGTGAATTGGAACCCTAGAGACATGACATTACCACCAATCACAAAACCGATGAGTAGGGATTCAGTTCCCACCACTATCCAAACACAAGGCTAGAGTAAACAAGGAGAAGAAGTGAATATTTCCACCTTGGGAGCTAATAATCCAACCAGAACGGAACCTTTATGGTTCTCTTTTGAAGCACCACCTCGAAGACCAAATTGGCAACCTCCAACTTCTTGGAGCCGTCAAGAGGTGAATCTAGATCAACCAAGTGCCTCACAGAGAAGGGAAGAGGGGACAAACCCAAACCCCTACCGTAATGCTCAGGCTTATCTTGGTTTTGAGCAATAATGGAGGGCTACTTATGAAGAATCATGGTACCCTAGTTTCACAGAGGGACAAATGCCCAATGTCCAAAACATGGGAAGACCTTCGATGGTACCCAGTTACAGGCCATATATTCCTTACCCAAATTTCATACCAATTACAGGGATTACAATGCCTATTCCAAGGCCCCCTATGAATCAAGTCCCAAGACCCACTACTCATCTGATGGAATCTACAAGACCACATAGACCGATAATCTCTCTCTCTCTCTCTCTCTCTCTCTCTCTCTCTCTCTCTCTCTCTCCCTCTCCCTCTCCCTCCCTCCCTCGCTTTCTCTCTCAGCATAACCTCTATTCTCTTTCTCACAATGCATGTTGAATTTTCATGATCCCATAGATGATGTGTGTACTACATTCCATTGTTCATGAATGCAGACCATCAAGTAATACACGTGCATTTTGAAGCAATTTGCAAACACTGGATACAAGTGCATGCTACTTGCTTTTAAACATTATCGTAGTACTTGCAGGTACATACAAAATTGTTAAATTCATAGTTTCAAAGATAATTACAATTCTATTTATTCTTCCACGGGTGGTACATGGAAGGGATTTTTGGATACAAAATCATGCACTATTCCAACATACATTGCTAATCCTCGTAGATAAGGCAACATGTTTGATAGGAGAGTTGTGTCCATGGGATTTCTCAAAAAGGTGGGGGGGATTATGTACGTGTTTGCGGCATTTTGATCCATCTTCTCTGCACTATCATCCACAAACAATGTTGTTGATGGATCGAAGTGTCACCACTCGATGGCGGTCAAGCATTTCCCATATTTGGTCATCAGTCCTTTCCCCTTTGCACGCCCCCTAGGTCTTCTTGCATCTGTAACCTGTGCGGTACATTTACTTTGGCTGTACTCAAAGACAAAGAAGGGCATGTGGCTGGTTGATTTGCGACATTCTGTCTTTAGGAGGCCCAAAATCTCTGCAGATTGTCTTCCTGTACCGAGCTCCAGATCACCACATCAAACTACTTCCCCACCTCGAGTAGGAACTCTGCTACACCAGGCCTCAGTAGGACCAAATGATACCCTACCTCGAATGCCTTGACCGGCAAGGCACCTTGACTCTTCAGCCTCCTATGGAGCAACACCCCATTCAAATCAAAATCACTAGCTTTCTGAAGCTGTGGGCAACTGTTCACAACCACAAGCTCGATGAGTTTACAGAAGTGCTAGATTGCGTAGATGGAGAAACATACTGTACATAAATCAAATTTCAGCAAAGATTGATGCACTTGACAATTTTGAATCCATACCTTTCCTCTTACAAATAGCGCCTCAGCATGCGATTTGACAAGACACAGGACTCTATGCCCCTCCTACACTGTGGGTTCCACTAAATCCCCACACCCCGCATTGCAATCGAGGAGTGTGTCCCCATGTTCTGAGGTCTGTAACAACCTCGTCCAAAATAGACGCCCACGTTGCATGCCACCTACCACAACATCAAATAATAATTACAAGACCACTTGTGTTTTGAATTAAGACAAAGCCACTACATAATTGCCAAGCAATACCTTGCACAGGTTTGTTGTCCCCATTGTGCACCCAGTCTGCGGTGCTGATACTGTCCTCCACAAAGTCATCCAAGGGGGTGAACCTGTAATGCATGTGCACACGCATGTATACCAATACTTGCATTACGTGGACCTGCATAAGACACATACACAAACAAATTAGAACATTTGCAACTAGCATACGCACCACGTTAAGCCCTTTCATATTCTCCTCTCATGAACAAAGTGCATACCTCTCTATTCTGCCCCACACATATTGGTGTCTTCGAGTGTACGGTTTGCTCACAATGTAATCTCCATTGTATGCATCCTTTAGCTTCACACAGGCGCTCATCATCCTTGAAGTTTGTCAAAAGGCTAAACACTGATATCGGTGTCCCTATGAATATAACAATACCATTATCTGCAAGCACTCGATTAACAAGATGAAATGCGTTGCAGAAATGCCTCGTGTGGAATGTGTTCCACCATGGCACGGCAGCCTACAGCCCAAATACTGGAAGTGCGCTAGGAAGCTGAACCACCATAATATTGCATCTACTGTCTGTGCTCTGACCATCTACCTCAAAGCACTTTTCGTGGTTCACCTCCTCTAGGGACTCCAATAACTAGTTCAATTCAGGGCATGCCTGCTCGTCCTTTACTGCTTCACGTGCCTCAAATGGATCGCATGTAAGGACCCGCCATTGGGGCAAAATATGCTCTGTACGTTTCCCCATGTGTGTATGCGCTGGGTATTCAACATGAAGCGGCCTCTCTTGATCCTCGCCTCTAGCTATGTTTATGAAACATATTGTTAATAGTGCTTTAACAACAAAATGGTGAGATGCATGGATTGTTTCCCATGCAAACCATACTTATGCATGTTTTACTGCTGGCCAACTATACTTACAAGTGGATGGTTCGGGATCTCCTTGTTGGTCCTTCTCGTTGTCTTGGTCTCCACGTAATGCTTCAGTGTCTTGTATTGTGGCTGCGACTGCAAATGAGAATTCCTTATTAGAATGTCCTTTTTTTCAAGCATAAACAAACAGAGGTACATGTTACTTGCTTGTTGGGATTGGTGGATGGATGGATTCAGTTCTATTCATGACTGCACTGGTGAATTGAGGGTCGATTGCTGACGGTCCCAATGCACTGCCTTGTGTCACTAGCTCATGCAACACCATAATTGTCGAGTGAAGTCCTTCTGGAACATAAATCCGGACCTTCATCGTTTGCAAGGACATCACTCATAACTTAAACACAAATGTAGAGTCCATGTTGAACTTTTTTTCTTGCATTTTTAATTAATCAATTTAATTTATTAATGTGTTTAGGATACTTTAATTAATTAATATGTGGTGTTAATTTATTAGAGTGTTAGTTCATTAGTTAAAGTGTGTTTATTAATTTAAAGTGGTGTTGTTTAATTAGTTTAATAAAAAATTGAAGTGTGTTGATTAATCTAAAGTGTTATTTTCTAATTAAGTAAATTGTTTAATTATTTAATAATTAAATAATTAAAGTGTGTTAATTTATTTAACGTGCTAGTTTAATTAGATTAAAGTGTTAATTAGTTTAATGTAAAAATTAAAGTGTGTTAATCAATCTAAAGTGTTAGTTAAAATGTATTTTTTAATTAAATAAATTGTTTAATTAACTGAACACATTAATTAAACTAATTATTTAATTTAAAATACATTTATAAAGCTTAATTAATCAATTAACTAACATACAATTTTATTAAATACTTAAATAATTAAATAATTAAGTTGTTTTAATTAATTGAAAGTGTTAATTAGATTACTTAAATTAATTAACTAATTTAAAAAATTAATAGATTAATTAAGCAAAATTTGAAAAAAAAGTCAATTTTTGGCGCCTAGAGGGCAAAGTTGGTGCCCCCTTCTGGGCACCAAAAATTGACTTTTTTTCTCGCATTTTTATTTAATCAAATTTTTTTGTTAATGTGTTTAGGATAGTTTAATTAATTAATGAGTGGTGTTAATTAATTAGAGTTCGTTAATTAATTAAAGTGTGTTAATAAGTTTAAAGTGGTGTTAGTCGGAAAGGGAATTTGTGTGATGGCCATCACGTATGAAAATGGCCATGTACAAACTAAACAGTTGCAAGGCGACTGTGCAAATGGCTCGGGGAAGCTGTACATGTTGAACACGGAGGTGTCGCGTGATTATGTCTTAGAGAGAGGAAAGGTAGCGCCTGCTCAAGCAACACGCACGATTGATCTCACAAGGAGCTCAGTCAATCTGAAACGGAGAACATGTGAGTTTGATCTATCATTCTGAGTGAGAGTCACACCTACAATAGATCTCACGGGTAGCCCAGGAACAAAGATGCCAAGTTCAAGCGAGGTTGAACCATTATTGGGAGGTGAAGGCACGTTAGAAATCGAGGATGACAATGATCCAACATTGGCAATGGAAGGGGGGCGCGCAATGGTCAGCATGGTGTCGTACATAAGGTTTGCGGGGGGGTGTCATCGGGTTCTTCATCAACTATTGGAGAATTCAGCCGTAGTGGAAAAGGTGATGGAAGTTCCAACTATGTACAATGGGAATGTCGTGTTCGAGCTGCCCCCCATGCCGAAGCTTGTGCAACCAATGGATGGAATGGAGCAAAAGTACGATGGGCATTGCTGGACAAAACCCTTATCGACATCAATGATATTTCCTGACACGGTGCATCGTAGTAGGTGTGTGTGGGGGTTTGAGTGCCCAAACTCCTTTGCTCTTGGTAATCGATCAGCGGATTGCCAAATTGCACAGCATGGACAGGTTGGTCAATTGCACTCCCATTGCCCCTAATTTCTTATACAAATCAGTTTCTTGCTTCTGTGCATGTTATAATGTGTCTATCATTGGGTGCAGGCAAAATGAACAACATCATTCCTGTTGTTGGAATGTCTACTACTAGCTTTGGAACCTTGGCATGCTTCTATTGCAAACGATCCCCCATTCTTCAAAAGAAATGTGAATGTTTGGCATACTATGTGATGTTGGGGCCTGAAATGACAAGGCTCTTTATCCACATGGGCACGCACATGCACGAGGTGCAAACAGGCACCTGCACAGCCCATGTGAAAGAGCTACAGAGTACGGTCAAAGAGATGGTGAAGGACTTTAGTGTAGTAGGACCAAGGTGCATTCAAATGACAGTGGCAAAAAAAATAGCGACGAATGCCCTCATCTATGCCCCAGGCATCACCCTTAAGGACACTAAGTTGGTGACAATGCTTGAGGAGCTAGAGCTTCTCATCTAAAGGAACAGGTACACCATGCTTGATGGCCCTTACAGTACTTGTTACCCCAAACTGTGTGTTCTATGCATTCTTAGAAGCATCATAACAAGTATTAGAATAGACACTATGGCTCAGGTTCAAGCATATGGTTCACGATGCTCATGTCAAAAGTGGGGAAGGCATGGAGTCCTGACTCCTAAAACTGAAGCAAAGATGCGCTTATAGATTTTTCCATGGGGGCCTCTTCCCGGGCCAATTTGTTGATGATGAAAGCAGACGCTTTATCTTTAAGATGTCAATGACAGGGCCTATCTATTTGATAAGGGAAGAAGGTCTCGCCTGTCTATTTGATAACATGGACAAGAACTCAGAGTCCATCACCTAGGCAAATGGACCTAGAGATGTATTTGGCTTAGCTGCATTTCTACCAATAGAGGTAAAAATGCCTATCGCGACGCTCTTGAGAGGGAACCCTATGCTATGGTACGATTTGTCAGGTTGGATGATTGGTAACCTTGATTCAATGGCAAGAGTACCACATAAGTCGGAGGAGCTTCGAGAACCCGAGAATGCAAAGGGTCTTTAGTCATGCCCGCAGTACCGATCAACCAATTGGGTCAGTACTTTGAAGGCGACGATTCCAATTTAGTAATTCCTATCTCCTATAGAAATCAAAAGGTGGAAGCCATATTAGATGGAGAACAGGAGTTAGCATAATGACCAAGCAATGTTGGGAAAAATGGGGAAGACCTCCCATGGATAGTACGTCATTGATTGTCAAATTGGCAAATGGAACCACCACGCGACCAGTGGGAGTAGTCAAGGACCTTAAGATCAAAACCTTCGAACTCTCTTACAAAATATGGTTTGTGGTTATGGATTTCCAGAACCAACATGATTCCTATGATGTGATCCTAGGAAGACCAGGCCCTTCATGAGAATAGCAAGATTAGTGCACAACTGGCGGAACAATTATATCTATCTTTGCAAGGATAGCCAAGTTGTAAGAGTTGACTTAGAAACATGGAAAGAACATCCCATGGGTGGTCAACTGTTTGCTGCCGAATAATACACCATAGCTAGAACCGCTCCGATAAATGGAGTTGAGGCAACAAATGACAGAATTGAAGGAGGTGACCAAGATGGTTGATGGTACACGCCACTACCAAAACCAAAATTCTCACATAATTGGATGCATTTACTTGCAACCATAGACTTGCTGGATAAGTGTGGTACGGAGATTGTCAAGGAGACCCCACGAAAACCGTTAAATCCATCGGTACCCTTGATGATGATAAACATCATAAGCAGGGACATGAAAGGAAGAGATAGGGTGGTGCTAGTAGATTCTAATCTACAATGGTTACACCGCATAAAAGCTACCACCGTTGACCATGAGTTCACTGTACTGGTGGGAGTAGTCCAGGCAGAAGAGCCATCGAGATCTTCAAGGGTTTCGGAAAAGAACTTAAAGAAGACCAAGAAAACCAATCCCAAGGTACTTAATCCACATTGAGAGCACCGAATTGGGATCTAGTATTCCATGTTCACATAGATGCTTCGAATTATGCGGTGGGTTGTGTGCTAGCACAGCCTAGTGATCACAACATTGATCATCCAATCTACTTCGCAAGTCATCAATTGAATGAGGCTAAACGGAATTACACAACAACAAAACGAGAGGGTTTAGCAATGGTGTATGCCGTTAAAAAGTTTAGGCATTATTTGCCCAATAAATTTGTGTTCTTCGTTGACCATCAAGCCTTATTGTACTTAGTGAACAAACCATGCATGACGGGATGCATCAGAGATGGATGGTTGCAATTAGGAAGGGTAAAACTCATATTCTTTCAGATCACCTTTCTAGGATACTGAATGGGGAACCACCGATAGGTGTGGAGGATGATCTTCCCGATGCACCACGGTTCCAAATTGATTTGATTCTAGAGTGGGTGGATGAGATAGGACGCTGCCTCACTAATGGATTACCCTAGGATAGGCCCTTAGACCAAGCAAGAGCTAGAGGATTGATTAGGAATGCAGCCCCTTATCATTTAATCGCGGGCTAGCTATACAAGATTGGGAAGGATGGAATCCTTTGGAGGTGTGTAGGTGAAAATGACTTTTTAAGCATCTTAGAGGAAGCACACTCAGGTATAGCTGGAAGTCATTTCGTAGCCGACACGATCGCAAAGAAGATTATGCAAGCCGATTTATGGTAGCCTACTTTGTTTGGTGACACGGTAGAATTTGTGAAAAGATGTGACCTGTGCCAACGAACGGCTAAACTGCAAAAATGGGATATGATGCCACTGCAAGCAGTCCTAGCTACTCAGCCATTTGAGAAGTGGGGGATAGACTTTGTAGGACCCATCAGTCCCGCTGCCAAAAATACTCAAGCACGATATATTATTGCTGCGAGTGATTACTTCACCAAGCAAGTAGAAACTCGAGCAACAAAGAAAAATGATGCTCGCTCTACAGCCAAATTCTTGTATGAGAAAGTAATCTCACGTTTCAGATGTCCGTTTCACGGTGTAAAAAATGGGAATCCAACATACACACTTTGGCTGAAGATCGAGTCATTAATTGGCTAATGATCGAACCCTACTCTGGTGTAGAATGGAATATCCAAGGCACAATGGTCCGAGCACTTCATCAGCATGAGCAAATAATGCGCGGCAACATTGATCGCTTCCTTCGCCAAAGTCCTATATTCTGTAAAACATTGGAATTCATTCTGGAGGTCCCATGTTACTTTGATTCCCATTTGCCTCCACTCAGCTTTAATCCCAATGAAAGGGTTGATGCTCGGATTACAAGCCGGCTCTATCAAAGAGTGATCTTCTTCGAAGCATGCCACATATCTCTGTTCGAGCAAATGGTAGATACACGCTACCTAGAAACTGTGCAAACATTGTATGGCACTAAGGTTTTACAGCAGGATCGCAACTGGCACAACACAAGTTCCACAGCCACTGGACAAAAAGCATGGCAACCTAGGTACATGCTCGCAATCAGCCATAACTCGGGGACGGGTAATAAAATGGATCCGGGAATATGTTGACTCTATGCCAACATGGACTTATGTAGAAAGAGAATGTGTTACAACTTTGTGTTACAACTTCTATATACGACTTCTACATGTAGAAAGAGAATGTGTTACAACTTCTACATATGACTTCTACATGTAGAAAGAGAATGTGTTATGACTTCTACATACGACTTCTACATGTAGAAAGAGAATGTGTTACAACTTCTACATACGACTTCTACATGTAGAGAGAGAATATGTTAGGAATCTAGTCGAACAGATTGTGAGCACAAGCTAGCAGCTGCTCTCTGGGCTTATAGAACTACGTATAAGGTTGCCACTAACTGTATGCCTTTTAGTTTAGCCTTTGGTGTTGAGGCAGTAATGCCCATGGAATACCTAGTGCCGAGCTTAAGGGTAGAAGTAAAGGAATGACTTACAGAAGAGGCCCTAGTTGATCGATTAGAGGACTTAGAACAATTGGAGGAAACCTGCTTACGAGCAGCCTATGACATGCGTGTCGAGAAATTAAGGCATAAGCGATGGTTTGATAGGAATTTGAAGAACAAGGACCTTCAAGAAGGTGACCTTGCCTTGTTGTTTAGTGTTTGGAACACGAAATTGAATTATCAAGGCATGGGACCATATAAGGCGGTGGAAATAATGCCACAAGAGGCAGTAAGGATTGCCACTTTAGATGGAGTGATCCTGGATGGCTACTTAAACATAAGCAAATTGAAAAGATTCTATGGTCCACTCACACTTCAAGCCTTGCAGGCTATTCATCGTGACCAAGAGGAAAAGAAACAAGAGAAGGAATTGAAAGAAAAAGCTCAAAATAAAGCCAAAAGAAGGATGGCAAAAAACCAACAAAACAAAAGGATGACCCTATATAAAGCAACTCTACAAGTTACAAAACCACTAGAAGAACCTGTTCTTAATCCTGCCAAACTAATGGTTGAGTTACACGTTTCTAGCAAATCAATGGTAAGCTTCGACACACTAATCGACCCGAGAGCCAGCAGCAACTTCATATCACAAGAGGTTTGGGAAAGCCTACCTCAAGTACCTCTCACCTCTATGTCTGTTCCAGTACGTTCAATTAATGGAAATACTTTAAAAGTGATAGAATTACCAATCTGTGTGAATAATCACAAGCTAACTTGCAAATTCCATGTTATGCCTACAAGTATGCTTAATGAGAACATAGTATTGGGAAGGACTTGGTCTTACCAAGTCAACCGTCAAATTGATTGGTGGAATAGAACAGCAACTCTTACAAATGATGGTCAGACATCGGTGATCGAGCTAATCAAGGAAGATGAACCAACCACTGTGTTAGTTCTGACAGATAAGCCAATAGAGATGTGCCTTCAAACTGACCAAGTACCACCGACTCCAGTCAATTCAAGGACCCCAAAGCAACATTGGATTAGAAGGATCTATTAAAAGCTCAAGGTTACTACAAGGGTAACTACCAAGTATGGCTACCCTGCAAACCTTGTCAACCTCGTCGATCAACAAACCACACCCGTAAGCCCCGCTATAAAAGAAGGGAAACCTCTCAAAAGACAAGGACCGTTTCTACCCGATGGATACCCAAGGACCTCCTCAAGGCCCAAGGATACTATCAAAAACCCTAGACAACACCGAAGACAAACACCGAAGAGAGAGGAAGAACCATAAGAATCTAGTTCGAAAAAAGGATTAGGCACACAAGAACCATTTACTCGACAAACTAAATCAATTCAGGTGAAAGCATCAACTTCAAGGCATTCAACTATCAAGATGCAAGAGAAGCTGCACTTTGATCTCACCAACAATATCTTCTCATCAGCAAGTCAACATTGAGTAAAGCAACAATTCAAAGACACATACATCAAGTATTCATCATGGCTCACTTCCATGTACAACTCCGTGGCTCATGATTATATCAACAATGCATCTAGATAGGTGTGTACAACCCTCGTACAACCTAGGATAGGTTCGGTCATGTGTCGATAAAGCATCTATGTTGGTCCATGTCACATTCAAAAAAGGGGGCAAGTCCTACAAACACACTAACTAGAGAGTCTAGGCACCAATCTAGGGTTCATTCCACTCTAATATGGTTAGTCCTCGACAGTCTGGACACATGGGCTAAAGCATCAACAGAGCTCAGAAAACACATTTCCTCAAGTCCAAAATTTAGTCTATCTTCACACGGTCAAGGTACACCCTAGGGACAATTCTTACAATCAAAGCTCCCCCTGGCTATAGTAGCATGCTGCTATACCAATGGCCCCCAGTAAGTGTGGATCAGCATCTATCATGCCACATGTCATGTTTAGGTCTAGTGCAAGCCATTTGTGACCCTAAAGTCCAATTTCAAGCCCATATAGGCCATTTCCTATAGCAACGCATTGCTATAATAGTGCCTAAGTTACATGCCAGAAAGCCCCAGTAAGTCCCCTAATTGCATGATTGTGCCCTAGAAAACTCTAATTCCAGTCGAAAGCCTTGTTGGGAAAGGGGGTATGAGCAATATGCAGGCAATGGACAAGTACACAAGTGTGGGCAATGAGTGGTTACCTTTCATTCATAGAGAGAGATACATATAGAAGAATGCCCTTGAGTAGGTGGCTTCAAATCCACAATCAACTCCCTGATTATCTCCATCGGTAACACCCCCAAGTCTTCGATCTACCAATCCACCAAGCCCCTAAACTTTCTCATCACACCAAACTAGGTGACACCTAACTAATGAGTCACCTGACATACCTACCACATGTGCTACCACACACTTACACCATGTCCTACATAGGCACTGACTCTTAGCACACACTGACCACATGACCATGTCCTCTAGGCACATTCCTTAGGACATCAATTTATCTCCAACATACCCCCCTTCAATTGATGACCTTCAACCCTGACAGTAGACCATGGGACACCACATGGTTTGCCCACTTTCATGTGTCAATACTCATGCTCCCAACCCTGTACTCACTTCAATTGCATTGGTAGTAGGCATTTGGCAGTTTCTAGCTCCAATATGTCCTTACCCCAAATTTGGTTCCCTCGGTTTACAATAAGTGGGTCTCAATGACTTCTCCTATTGTGCCATTGGAAATAGACCTCTAGGACATCTGGTCTAAACACACATGACTGACTCAACAAACTCAAAATGAAAACATATCATTTTAGGATAGACTATCCATTGCAGAGTACCTTATTGACTCAATCACACATTCTTGGTTCTAGATGGTAGGACCAATGCCCCCTTGATGAAATTCTCCGTGGTCCATGCCTCACTGATAGAGGTCATTGTAGCGTCATTGACTTTCTTCTTGATCTTCAATATTGATGTAGTCTTCTTAATCATCTTGGCCTTCAAATCTAGTCCTTTCTTCTTGGTCTTCATAGTTGTAGTAACACACTACGAAAGCACAAGCATATCAAGGTGGCTTCTTTGCTCCTTGATCTTTACTGCTCCTTTCTTAGTGAAGTATGATACCAAAAGAATAGCCTCCAGTAAGTTAGCCTCAAATGCATATGCATATGCATACCTTCCTTGATCAACATTAAATGTATCCTCATGTTGTAATCCAAAAAAGGCACTCACAGGGAAGAGGGTCTTACCACTTGTTGATAAAACAAGGGCAGTGTCTACTCTTGTACATTGAAGCTCATATATCTTATAAATGTATGGCAAAATGCAATCATCCAAATGTAAATATACTTCATACATCATGATAGGAATTGTAAACATCTCTGAACATGCTTCGAATATCAAGTAAGCAACATTATAGTTGTCAATGAAGCTCATCATCCAAGCATATGCATAGTCAAACATGGTCAAACTAGGACAGCACCCCAAAGACTCAACTTGAATCTATGCTAGAATACCTTATATGAGTAGATGGTCAACAGAGAAAGTGTAATATGAATAACAAGGAAACTTTTAACCTATTTGCCCCTTCAGGATTTTGACTGTTGACCTCGATTTTGATCGTTGTCCCCAAACTGAGCAATCAAGAGCTGTAGGCCGAAATTCGCCCTCATGGAAGCAACAATCAAGGGGCTTTTGGTGGCAAATAATTTCCCCTATAGTAGCCAACAAACAGCAGAGAGCAGAGGCAAAATTCTATACACTGTCGCCCGGGAGAGAAGCAACAAGTCTAAACAGTAAAATGGCGATATCTCCCTCAATTCTTAACCAAATGGCTTGCAAACTGGTTCATTCTCTTCATCTTGAGGTCGCCCATGCTCATGTAAAAGGGTTTTGGTAATGGTTTAGCACAGATCCGGAATTTTGCAAAACAGTGCTGGCGAAGAAGTGGTCGGCACAGGAAGCATAAGCGTAATGTTAAAGATCCCTCCAGTGAAGGTCACCCAAGTACAGGGAAGCTCCAGCTAAGAGGACTCCAAAAGTTAACGGTCAGATGTGGAGAATTCGAAGATACAAGGTCGGGTTAAAAAGGGGAAAGAATGAGGAAGCTTGGAGAAGATGAAGAATCTAATGGAATCTAGAAGAATCTAGGCTAGGATAGGCTCAAGGAGGATTCCATGGCTCTGATACCATGTTGGGAAAGGGGTTATGAGCAATATGGAGGCAATGGACAAGTACACAAGTGTGGGCAATGAGTGGTTATCTTTCATTCTTAGAGAGAGATACATATAGAAGAATGCCCCTGAGTAGGTGGCTTCAGATCCACAATCAACTCCCTGATTATCTCCATCAGTAACACCCCCAAGTCTTCCATCTACCAATCCACCAAGCCCCTAAACTTTCTCATGTCCTACACAGGCACTGACTCTTAGCACACACTGACCACATGACCATGTCCTCTAGGCACATTCCTTAGGACATCAATTTATCTCCAACAAGCCTCACTCCCAGTCCAAACTTGTCAAAATGCTGTCATAGGCTATAGCAGCACACTGCTATAGCAAATCATCTAAAGTCATGTGTCTCCTGCCAATTGCCACAGATCTCATCATTTATTGCCAGATCTATACTTACTTCACTTCAGAAATATCTTCAAGAAGTACAAATTGATAGAGTGCTGCTATAGCTATAGTAGCAACCTGGGCCAAAAGTCCACATCAGCAAAAATCATCAAGTCATAGGTCTTCAGTATAGTTCAATATTACTTGTTTTCTCAGTATTGAAGACCAGTTGTCATCAGTTCCCACATTAGTGACCCTGACAACTATAATGCTGCTATAGCCCGACAAGTAATCAATCATAGTAGGTGCCACATCATCAAAGTGTACAGGAAGTTTTTACAAAAGATGTTCAGGATCACATTCAGGACAAGGCTAGATGTCACCAGAACCAAAACAAGGCAAAAGCTATAGTAGCATGCTGCTATACCAGCCCACCCCCTATAAAATAGCCTAACTGTAGGATGTCGCTTTATCGATGCACACAAAACTCTGTCAAAATCTCAACTGCCCAACACTTAACCATTTCCAGCCCCCACAACCTCCAATTTCCATAATCCTGCCCGTCATGTCTCACAACAATGGTGACTCCATGTCCCATCTGTTTGTGCAATATGATACGGAGGGCAATCCACTTGAGAACCCACCCATTGGAGAACCATCTCAGCCACCTGTGGTTGAGGTGGATAGCCAACCTTCTTCATCCCGCACCCCTACAGTAAGTTTCCCAGGCCAGATCGACATTGAGAAATTAGAGGAGACACAGCCTACCCAGCAACAGACATAAGATACGAATGCACCACAGATGTCTAGCCATTTAGCGGCAAAAAGTTGAAGAAGAGGCCCCACCCGTAGGCAAAAGCCCCTACACCTTACAGAGAGCACCAGCTGAGAAGGGAGACACATTCTTCGCTTGGGTCAGAATGGGTAAATGCTTTGGACGGTGTGGTCATCCACAGCAAGTTCATAACAGAGAGGCCCTAAGACTTTAAAGTAATTTATCATAATGCCAATTGTTATAAGGCTTTGCAAGATCCAGAGGTTGTGCTTCATTTACAAGAACTTGGTTTGTCAACACTGCGGTGGAAACTTTCGTGTCACCTAGATTTGAAGATGACCTCACAATTTATCCACAATTACAACAGCCTCAACAACACCACTAGAATAGAAGGATCAAAAGTACAGGTGAAAGAATTTACGATGGAGATAGATTCAGTAAGAAGTGCCTATAACTTTTCGATGGTTAAAAAACCATTCCATTACCTCCGCAATATTGATAAAGCACTAGCAGGTATGGTGTGGTATAACATGCAAAAACACAGAGGCGGCATTCCATTTAAAGATATCAGAAGGCCAGTGCTTGTGAAGCCAGCAAGGGTGTTAAGGCTGCTCACTTGGATTGAGCCGGCTAACAACCACAATATCCTTGAAGATAAAAGATGATGCTGAGAAGCATGCTCAAGATCTTACCAGATCAACGGCAGAAATCAATGAGAAAATGGCATTGAAGGACAGGGAGGTGCTAAAGGTCAGAGAAGAGCTCGCAACAGCAACGGCAGCGCCACGGTTAGCCCCGGAGGTAAGTGGCCTCTATGAAGAAGAACATGAAGGGTTATTGAATGTGGTAACCGACTTGGCAAGTTTGGC
Source organism: Dipteris shenzhenensis (assembly GCF_047967505.1). NCBI lineage: Eukaryota > Viridiplantae > Streptophyta > Polypodiopsida > Gleicheniales > Dipteridaceae > Dipteris > Dipteris shenzhenensis. The sequence goes on along the minus strand of NC_141617.1, from coordinate 57,113 downwards.
CCTACACCCACGTACTGTCTCACAAACCTTTCACTACTATTTCACATCCATCACAGCCGCATCCGTACAACATCATTTAGACCTCACTTCACCACTACCCCCACAATACATCATTTCCCTCCCAGAAAAACATTCCGCGTACACCGGCTTTTTATAGTGGCGATTTTGCCTTAGAATACTTAGAGGATATCTACCACCTGCCCTTACATAGTACTTAACTTCAGGGCATGGTGTAGGATTATACAAGAATCACAAATTTTCCCCCCTATCGAGCCCATCCTAGACCTAGCCAAGCCAAAAGATCTTGCACATTACCCAGTTTCAATAAATGTACTCGGCGAGTTCCATATTTGGCTACAACACATCGGATGCTTAGAGACAAATGCTACTTACAATTTTTTGAGTAGCCGCAATGAAAGACAATACCCTCCCACTGGTATTTTGGTGCTATGTTGTATTATAGAGGCACTAAGTGCTATGTGCACAATGCACCTAAATGAGTACACGACGCATGTAGCCTACCCCAAAACCTTAATGGAGAAGGAGGCTTACATGGCTCTAGCCCTATTTATTCTGCTAAACCCCCACCACCATAAACAATTCAAAGCATTCATCAAGCCAAAAAACAAACCACTAGCACTTATCCGACTAGTTCCCACTCCACAGTAACTACACTATCCACAACACCCAACCCTTCCACCACAAAGCACTCACCTAAGGACAACTTGCCAAGCAGGGACCTACATTCACTAGGCCAACAAAAAGAGGACCTACCGGTCTCTGGGGCTACCGTAGGGTACTACTTCAACCGCTACAGCACATGGAATTTCCTGAGATGTAGGAGAAAGAACACTTCAATGCCGTGAGGTTTCCGATTGATGAAAATGAAGATGTAAATCCAAGCCAAATCATAGCAACACCAGATACAATACACAAAGAATTATTCACTTTTAGAGCTCTAGAAAATATTCAGGATTTGAGCCGATGGACAGGACAGATGCAAAGTTATTCTAATGGATACACGAACACTTACCAAGTTTGTGTCCAAGGATTACAAAAAATGGATCATTGCCAAACAGAAATCACTTCCCTCCAACGGATGAGCAGATGGGCTTACAACTCGAACGGTGAAAGAAATACCTAACAAGCACCCATCTAGCTTGGAAGTGGTATTGTGATGACATACAAGAAAGAAGAATCCATCCCTTGTCAATGTCATCAGGACGTTAGTGGTATTGGAAAAATTTTCAGAAGATGAGAGAACGAAATGAAAATATCAGATCTAAATTTATGATGTTCTACTCATTCACCCCAAAGATCACAGAAGGCATGTTGCAACAGTTGACCAACTTCAATGACAAATATGCCGATGTGCTAGATCCAGCTTATGTCGCCACCATGCACTTCAATAGACTCATCATTTTGTTGTTGTAGAACATTCCAAAAATGGCACCAACAATTGAGGATGAAGAATTGAAACTTAAAGGTCCTATTCTATTCAACCTTAACCACGGACCCAGCTTCAAATAGATGATTTGCTTGTATTTTAGAGTCTACATGCTCATCACAATGACATAAAACCTTGAACATAACGTCGAGCCAAAAACAACTCGGGTGAAGAAAGTTTCAACAAGGAAACCAAGGAATAGCGAACCAGTGTTTGAGTACGAGGAAGAGGCATACGAGAAAATTCTGGTGTCACCCAAGAAATCAATGAAAACAAAGTGAAATCCACGAATGGTACAAACGATGGGTACCATTGAAGCCAGCACGAGGAAGCGAGGCCAGTAAGGATACCAGCAACATGAGTCTCAAGGAGGTTGTCTGATGGGAAAACAAGATGAACTGCGGTTCATGAAGAACCAAGGAGAATCATAGTGGAGAGAAAACTAAGGAGAGAGTACCATGAGAGGAGCTACTAGTGGGAATTCCACTAAAAAATAGAAACTCGAAGGGGTGCAAGAAAAAGGATCCTCGATACAAGAAGCTCTAGACCAGTGGGAGTGGTCTCGAGTCCGAAAGCATTACAAGTAAGCTCGAAGATGCCTATAAAAGTAAAATTTCACGAATTTTGAGGAGCAAAGGATGAAGAACCCTATAGCCACTTGCAGAGTTTTCTACAAGTGTGCCACATCCAAGGGGCAAGAACAAACGACAAGTACATAAAGTATTTCCCGTGTACTCTAATCAAAACTTCTCAGAGATGGTTCAATCACTTTCTAATTGACTATTTCTAGGATTAGCAGTATATGTCCAAGTCATTCCTTTTGAGATTTTGCCAAGAGATCAACGAGGGGGATGTGTGGACAAAATTGATTGAGCTCAAGTAAAAAGAGACCGAGTCAATGCAGGACTTCATTCTCAAAATACGGGCACTGGTGAATCAACTAAGCAACCCACCTAATGATAAATCATTAAGATCTTGGTTGATCATACGGTGTACACAATTGGATGTGTGCTCTCACAAGGTGGTAAAGCCAACAAAAACATACAAGGACTTACTCGATCGAGTAGTAGCTATGGAGAAGTACGGGGCCATAAAATGTAAGTCGAAGAAGAAGATCTAGGTGTCCAATGAGGGACCCAAAAATACCAAGAAAGATGGGCTGAAGGCAAAACTGAGGAAAGCCCTATGAGTTATGGGGATCCAAGGAAAACCAATAGACACAGAAACCTTCTTCTTCTTGTTTTTCTTATTGGGCATAATAGTGGCATAATATTGAAAGGGTGATTAGTCTACATCAATTGTTATTTAGCCTTTACCCACGCTTATGCTACCATAAAAATAGATATGGAATAAAGCTTCATTTATATTTGATCCAAGATGCATGCATATAAAATAATGTAAGGATTCTATCATTTGTGAATAACACAAAAGAAAGATTTTGTCATTTTTGAAGAACATTAAAAAGGATTTTGAATGTACAAAGAATACCTAAGGTATCATATATCCTTACACATGAATTTGAAAAGAAAACCTTCTAGCAAAATTTGTATATACATATAACAAGAGGGTTCACATCTTAGTTTAAGTATTTCTCATGTCCTTGAAAAGTTTCATGTCAATTACGTATGGGTGGGTGGGCTTTGGAAATTTCCTAGTTCATCACATGCATGGTGCATAGGTCCAAAAAAAAAAATGCATCTCTAGACTTTCATGGAAGGTTCAAGTGTTAGATAGATATGCAACTTTGCACGTGTATTAATTTGAGTAAGTTTCATGTCCTCTAAAAATTTCACAGGTATTGCATGATTTGGTGGGGCATTCATCCTTGGTGTGACCGACTCATGAACACATGGTGCACCACACTTTCCTTCATTTAAAACATGTGTAAACAGGCTCAAACTAACATTTGAGCCCAATGATGAAGTCAAGAGATGCCATAAGAATTGGGCCTCATGAGAAACTAACCTCGCAAGACTTGCATTGCCTTCTTTGATGAGTTTTATTACTAGTGATTAGTCTTTTTATTGAATGTTTGACCTTGGGAACTAGATTGTGTGCATGATGTGTATCATTCATTTTATCTACTGGCATTACAAAAAGAGTACAAAATAATTTTGTAGATCAAGAATATTTTGTTCCAAATAACTTTCAGAATGAGAAAGAAGTTTCTCCCAAATTGGTAGACATGATTTGAAACAAAATCCACATAATATGTCTAAAGAGGATGTCCATGGGGAAGAAACGGGTCTTGGATGCTAATCAAAACTAGATGCATTATTTAAAAAGTTTGGATATTCAATTGTGTCCAATTTAATATTGAATATTTATTCATAGGTGAACATGGTCTACACTCACTTCGAAATGGCAACTATTAACAAGATCAACCAAGATGGCCATTCAAAACTTGCATAGTTTTTTTAAAGTCATATTCTAGAGATTATTTTCTCCAAATTTCTCTAATTGTGGAGGAGACCCATGGTTTGATGTCTTCCATCATTGAGTATCTCGGAGGCATCCTCATATGTACTATCACACAAGCACCTCTACAAATCCTTAGACTTGGCTTTGGCATGCTCAAAGATCCTGTTCTGTCAGTTATGAGTTTGCATTTTTTTGCATAAAGGGGGAGAAACACTTTATTAGAAGGGGGGAAAACAGTGAAATAGAGGGTCTAGAGTGTGGCGATTCCTCAATTTGAAAGCGTCCTATTAAATGAAGTCATGAGAAATCTCAATGAGGTAAAAGATATGAAAGTGTATGCTTAGATAAATGTTTCCTAATAATGTTATAGGCATATAGATTATTGTTGCTGAGAAAAGAGCATTGCAAACTACAAAATCTCAAGAGTCTTGCAAACTATCGAGGATCTAATGATCTAGATTTGTAAAGATCTACCTTTGTATATGGAAACGCAACTATGCACTTACCCATTTGTGATGTTGCAATTCATGAAGTGCATGCATTGCTATTTGCACCACCCTTCTACAATCCCTCAATCTCTAGAGTTCATCCTCCTCTATAACCTCCATTTGGAAAGGAATGTCCCTCAAAATGTCCAACTTATACTAGAAAGTGCTTGGAAATGCCATGCTCATGCAAGTAAGTCAAGATCTGGAAATCATGCATGCTTGTAAGTAGGTGAGGGGAACCAATTGGGGGGGAAAGAGGGCAAGAGAACAATTGAGAAAGGGTCACCAAATTATCTTGCTCAATTGTTAACCAAATCAACAATTGTACATCTTAGCCACATAAGTGGTTTACAAGCTTTGCATGATTTTAAACTCTTTGCATTATTAAATTGGAGAGGGTCCTATTCGTTGGGCAAATTTCAAGTCTACATTAGTAAGTACTCACTATACTAATAATTCCTTCAAAGCTCTTAAGCGTCCAAGACGTTTAAGAAAGAAACATCTTTCAACGGACCGCCCATGTTCACACGTCTTAGATTATTTATGTTATTTATAACATCCGGGATAGTTCCTTAATGTATGTTGGCCAAACTTTTAGAACATCTTTTACAAGGTTTCAAGAACATGTTAGGGAAGCTAGAAGAGTCCTTATAAGAAGCACTTCACGAGAGAATGTCAAACCTCTTTATGCATCCATTGCTAAATTTGGCTTTGATTCTTTCCATTGTTTTCCTATTGAGTATATAGAATGCTCTTTCTGAAACTCTAGAGATTTTACAAAGTGGCTTGGCCTCAAGAGCTTTTGTAGATAAGAACTTTGCAACCTTCTTTCCTTAAGGCTATAATTTGGATGACAAAACTTTTTTACAAAAAAGTAAGAAAGCTTTTCATAAAACCCCTATGTTATGGAAAAGATATCATAAACATCCTTCTCTTCCTATTCCTTCTTTGATTGTTCCTAGAGTTTCATCCTTAAAACAAGTCAATCCTCTTGGCATAGTTGTAGCAAACTCTTATATCCCTAAGGTAGATGTTGTTAGTTCTTCAAACCGTAGAGTTTTTGCCTATAGAGACTATAAATGAAGATTAGTGTTCTTAGATAGACTCATGAGTTCAAGCAAGTTCTCTTATAAAGCTTTTGACATGTATAATGTTAAAATTGTTTTTAACTCTTTATACCCTTGAGAACTTTTCTCTTTTGCATTGATCTAGATATTAGTAGTTCTCATAGTACCCAATTGAGATTATTGTTAGGCAAGGTTTTAAATTCTAAATGCTCTACCCCTAACCATCCCTTGATTTTGAGGAAAGATCTGTTTATTACTATCTTTACCTCTCCCGATCTAGATAAAATAGGATCGAGCTCTATTTTACGATCCCTTGAGGTTATGGAAGCTCTTCCCCCTTGTGTTAGGAAAGTTTGGAATTATGGTATAGTAGCCTTCAAATGTGTTAAAACAACCTTGGGACAAAAAGCTTTCAATTATAGTGATATTGGGAGAAACTTGAAAGAGCACAATAAATCAACCATCCTTAAAAGTAAATGCCTAAACCCTAAACCCTAAACCCTAAACCCTTGTAGGAAGGTTGTCTTCTCTTCATTTGTGGAAGGACATGTGGTTACAGCAGATTGCACTATTCCCCCTACTCCTATACTAAAAAATCTCTTTTCTAAAGGCACTAAATTTAGACTTTCTTCTTCAGTTGACTCGTCTTATTAAGGCCATAGAAAAATACATAAATAGTTTTGTAGTCAAACTAGAAGAATCTTTAGGAGTTCAAGGCATTTTTTCTCATTGGAAAGCTACTATTTTGAAAGAGGTATCTGAGAAACTTACAAAATTGTGTTCAAAGAGTACTTCCTCAGTCAGTAATTCTTTGTCTTCCAGTGATTTAGTTACTCTCAAAAAAATTCATCGAGATTTTGTTATTTCCTTCGAAGAAAAGTGCTCTAATAATTTTATTTTTACTTGTAAAAAAAATTACTTAGAATGTTTGTTAGGTGAAGTAAATTCATCCTCTCAAACTTACTCTAGGTGTTCTCTTTCTTCTCAAGATGTTCTCTTGAAACACCAAGACTTTTGTAATTCTTTTAGTTTTAAATGCAACCCTACTTTGCCTTTTTTGTATACAGTTTGGAAGTTTCATAAGAATCCTATAAAGCCTAGGTTTAGGGTTTAGGGTTTTAGGGTTTAGGGTTTAGGGTTTAGGATTAGGATTTAGGATTTAGGATGCCTGCAAATCGGTTTAGGGTTTAGGGTTTAGGGTCTAGGGTCTAGGGTCTAGGGTCTAGGGTTCAGGGTTCAGGGTTCAGGGTTCAGGGTTCAGGGTCTAGGGTCTAGGGTCTAGGGTCTAGGATTTAGGGTCTAGGGTTTAGGGTCTAGGGTTTAGGGTCTAGGGTGTAGGGTGTAGGGTTTAGGGTTTAGGGTCTAGGGTCCAGGGTCTAGGGTCTAGGGTCCAGGGTCCAGGGGTTAGGGTTTAGGGTTTAGGTTTAGGTTTAGGTTTAGGTTTAGGTTTAGGATTTAGGGTTTTAGGGTTTAGGGTTTAGGGGTTAGGGTTTAGGGTTTAGGGGTTAGGGTTTAGGGGTTCGGGTCTAGGGTTTAGGGTCTAGGGTTTAGGGTCTAGGGTTTAGGGTCTAGGGTTTAGGGTCTAGGGCTTAGGGTCTAGGGTTTACGGTCTAGGGTTTACGGTCTAGGGTTTACGGTCTAGGGTTTAGGGTCTAGGGTTTAGGGTCTAGGGTTTAGGGTTTAGGGTTTAGGGTTGAGGGTTTAGGGTTGAGGGTTGAGGGTTTAGGGTTTAGGGTTTAGGGTTTAGGGTTTATCCGTCGACAAGGTACAGAATACACTGTCCGACGCAAGCTTAAAAAGGTTGGTATTGTTTCACCGGCCATATGTGACTAGTTTGTGGGTCACCAAAGTAAAGGTTCAGCTCAAGCCCGCAGGGGTACCGCCTTATAATTTGGTTGCTTTAGTCGACACAGGGTCTGGATTCAACATCTGCAAATACCGGGCACTTCCTGTTTCTTCTTGGCAACAACTTGAGACCCATGATCAGATGCGTGGTTCGACAATGGGTGGTGGGCTTATTGCATGCAAGAGGTATGCATCAGAAATCCCTATCACTCTGGCTGGGCATTCCACCACTATCAGTTTCTATCAGCTGGAATCCCAAGGGGTAGACCTGGTTATTGGTAATGCTTTTCTCAACCAACATCTCCCATTCGGATTTTCTACCAAAGAGATGGTCCTTACCATAAATAATGTCTTGGTACATATCCCTGCAAGGGAATCTCTCAAACGTGTCCTCAAGCCATTCGAAGAGGACCTAGAGATTGTCAGACAGTGTTCTTCCCCAGTTGACCTCCAATATGTCAAAGCTCCACCTGAATATGATTCTACTCCAGATGCCTCTCCAAATCTTGCCGAGTCATTCAGCCCTCAAGATGCTCAACAACCCCTTCAAGGAGCTGAGCTCGACGACTATATCAACGGCCTCCTCCAGGTAGAAAACAGTAAGCAGCTCCGCCGAACTGTTCATACTCTTCATATGATGTCAGCACTGCAGGATATGCAACAGAAGTTCATTCGTGATTGCAGTAGTGACTCACCTACGGCTTTCAAAAAAGTGTTCCAACATCAAGTCGACCTCCCTCTTCGGGAAAACTCCACACCGTTCAAAGAAAGCCCATATGGGTTTACCCAAGCCGACCGACAATTGTGCAATCAGGAAATCCAAGAACTCCTGGATATGGGTCTCATTGAACCGTCCCGCTCTGAGTGGGCAGCAGCGGCATTCTATGTAAACAAACACTCCGAGCAGAAGAGGGGTAAGAAGCGCCTTGTCATAAATTACAAGCCACTAAATAAATATCTTTTGTCCGTTTCTCATCCCATTCCCAACAAAGAATATCTTATGCAAAAAATTTCCGGTGCTACAATCTTCTCGAAGTTCGACCTCAAGGCAGGATTCTGGCAAGTGGGTCTTAATCCTAATGATCGTCATAAGACAGGATTTGTAGTTCCGCAGGGATTCTATTAATGGAATGTACTGCCTTTCGGTCTCAAAACCGCTCCTGTAGAATTTCAGAAGTTCATGGATTCCATATTCAGTCAGCATCACTCTTTTTGTCTAGTTTATATTGATGATATACTAGTGTACAGCAAAGATGTCCATTCGCATCTCCGCCATCTCCAAATTGTGTATGATCTCATCAAATCCAAAGGGTTGGCCCTTTCTACCAAAAAAATCACCCTTGGCCAAGAAACGATTGAATTCTTAGGAGTCCACATCCACAAGGGTAATATTCAAATGCAGCAACATGTCTTGAAGGCCCTTCTTGCATTTCCATATGAAATCAGGGACCGAACTCAACTCCAAAGATTCCTGGGTTGTCTAAATTATATATCCCCTTTTTATAAACAGTTGGCCAAAGATCGGCATCTCCTCCAACTCTGTCTCAGAAAAGATGGTCCGACATGGGGCCCACCCCAAACAGAAGCGGTACAACACATCAAAGAAAAGGTTCAATAGTTACCATCTCTGACTATTCCATCATCAGCCACAGCACAGCTGATAATTGAAACAGATGCTTCTGACCATTTTTGGGGAGCAGTCTTACTTGAAAAGACACCCACTGAAGAAGTTGTATGTGCCTACCGGTCAGGAACTTTCCAAGGTGCTGAGCTCAATTACCATTCAATTGAGAAAGAGATTCTAGCAGTCAAAAGAGCAATTCAAAAGCTAGAACTCTTTATCTTAAATAAAGAATTCCTCATCCGCACCGACAACCAGAACTTCAAGACGTTCTGTACCTGGCGAATTGATAAACAGATCGGCAGAGGACGCTTAGCTCGCTGGTAGGAATTCTTTACCATGTATGATTTTAAAGTAGAATGGAAAAAAGGCTCCTCAAATGTGCTCCCAGACATGCTCTCCCGTGAAGGAGCACCTTATTGGGACACCCACAATGGCGGATTACTACTTCCACTTGATACTAAACAACCAGAAGTCCTATGTCTCGGTCATGGTGATTAGACACTGTCCTTAATTGGATAAGACCTTCACCATGACACTTGTACAAAATTAAATAAAATTCATAAAGTGACTAGACACTGCTCATATTTGAGTAAGACCTTCACCTTTATGTCTTTTCCATATCTTTTCATTGTACAAACAAATGGATGATAGCTCAGGGTGGATTACAACTCACCCTCCACTCATGACAGCTCAGAGTGGATTACAGCTCATCCTCCCACTTTGCCTTTTCCTATATAAGAGCACCCTTGGCTCATTTGTAGGCAGAGTCTGCCTCCGAGAGCTTCTTGTATCCTCAGCCTTTTGCAATATATCTTCCGAGCCTTCTTGCTCCAAACTCCCTTGTTCTCAGTTTCCTATTTTCAGTTTTCCTTCATGACTATTCCACCGTTCTCCATCTCTTACGTCCTGTTCTTTGCCTTCGATTGGTCTTCCCCGTTGTTACGCACCTCACCTCCTACCGACTTTCCTGTCTACGTCTGTTTCATTCACGCTTCGTCTCCCGATTTCGTCTTCTCCTTACCCCTCGGCATCATCATGGGTGAGATCGCTCTTACTCCGTTTAGTTTTCTCTTTTCAGATCTTCGTCTTTCTATCATTGTTCCTTCCGTCACCTTCCGTCGTCCTTCCGTCACCCCTCCTTCCGTCCTTCCGTCACCTCCTTCCGTCCTTCCGTCACCCCTCCTTTTTGCCGTCCTTCCGTCACCCCTCCTTTTTGGTTTCAGAGCCATCGTGTGTAAGAAGATCCAAGAGAGTATTGAGAGCTCCCCGTTAAAGGCAGAGAGCCGTGTTGAGGTTGAGCCACCCCACTTGAGGATTCCTTATCACAAAGTTCTCCACTCCAAAATGGCCATGGTGATTCGATCCCTCTTTTCCCGTTTTTCTGCTCCCCGCCCTTTTTCCTCTGCTTCCTCATCTACCAAACTTATGGACAACAAGGCGGCCTGGAATATGCCAATGATCAATGCTGATGATATTTACAAGTTCTCTGCGTTCCATTTCAAGGCCCTCAAACATGTGAAGGTATCCGAAGTAGTGATCAATGTGGCTAATGAGGGTTCCACTGGTGTTTATCTCCCTCTCTTTACTCCCCAAGAGATTGATTCTTTTCAGTCTTCTGGATATAAGTATATACATTATGGATGCTTTATCCTAGCTATAGAGCCGCTTTTTCGCATGGGTGTAAATGCTACTTGCATGGTCAGTTTGGTAGATACTCGTCACTATAATATTAAAGATGCCCGCATAGGACTCATCCATGGTAGCCTCAATCGAGAGCCTGTTTATACAGTAGTCTATCCTAATTTCAAAATGTCTCTCACGGACCCCCACTTGTCCACTGCTCTACGTTTGTATGTCCAGATTAAAGGTCTAGCCATGAAGCCAAAATCAGAGCACTGTGCTATCCATGTCCGTTCTGTAAATTATTTAGTGTCTACCATTAATCCCGTCCCTCGCCATGTCAGTGCTAATGATGAATGTATCATTTACGGCAAGACTAATGCAGAAGTGACCAGGTTCCATTTCGATGCTCTGCCTATGCCAGAAGAGTGGGAAATGGATTATCAGCAAGTCTCGGATGAAGCCTCCTCCTTTTCCAAAATGCCTATGTTTCAGGTGGAGGATGCTCCAACAAAATCGGTTGTTCGCCTTCGCACCTCAAGTGAAAAGGGTAAGCGCGTTATGCATTTATCTTTCCCATCAACCTCTCATGTTTCTATTGCCGGAGTCCCAGATGAGAGCCGAACTAGTGCCTCCGATGCTGCTCCTGATCTCTCCCCTGACAAAGTTGAATCCAGACCCTGTGTCGACTAAAGCAACCAAATTATAAGGCGGTACCCCTGGGGGCTTGAGCTGAACCTTTACCAGCCAATTTTTCATAGGATTTCGGACTGCTGGTGCTAGCGTCGAAAAGAAATCTTGAAGAGATAGCACATTTGGAACTGGTTCAGTATAGAGCTTGCACTGAGTCAAATGTTCACCAACCTTACGATCCAATGAGTCGATGGAATTTTGAAGCTTGGCACAATTGTCAGTGATCGTCTTTAGGTGGGTTCGAAGCCCATCAATGCTGATGCCAAGGCTCTCAAATTGGTCAAAACAGGGGGTTCGTTGAGGGGATTGGATCAGAGGAGCAGGGGCAGAGAGAGTGGTGACTGGAGATTTCCAGAAAGGGGGAGGAAAGAAGTTAGGGGAGGAGTCATGTAGACTGTGGAGAGGCCGAAAGACCGAAGGTCCGGAATAGAGATCTGCTGAAGGCAATCTTCTACTTGGAGAAGGAGTAAAGGATGTCGGCCGCGACCTCGACTGTGACCACGGGAATTGCTACGACCGAAAACTGGTGCAAAAACCTCTGGGAGAGGAGGTTCTTCTGGGGGCTCTCCATCAGAACTTCCTGAGGAAATCTCAATATCAACACGGAAAGGTTGTCTTCAGTGAGGAAGATTCATCAGGCTATATACATTGGGGTCGTCATCTTCAGATGTTGGAGAAGCATGTATCTGGCAATGAAGACATTCTGGAGTATCTGATTCAGAACATTCTAGAAGAGACTCATCAGACTCACCTTGGGAAATAACTTCCCATTGTTTGGGGTGTGCTACCATTGCAAAGAAACCTTTCAGTTGTTTTTGTTGTGATTTGCGGGTTTAGGGTTTAGGGTTTAGGGTTAGGGTTTAGGGTTTAGGGTTTAAGGGTTTAGGGTGTAGGGTGTAGGGTTTAGGGTTTAGGGTTTAGGGTTTAGGGTTTAGGGTTTAGGGTTTAGGGTGTAGGGTTTAGGGTTTAGGGTGTAGGGTGTAGGGTTTAGGGTTTACGGTTTACGGTTTACGGTTTAGGGTTTACGGTTTAGAATTTAGAGTTTAGGGTTTAGGGTTTAGGTTTAGGGTTTAAGGTTTAGGGTTTAGGGTTTAGGGTCTAGGGTCTAAGGTCTAGGATCTAGGGTCTAGGGTCCAGGGTCTAGGGTTTAGGGTTTAGGGTTTAGGGTTTAGGGTTTAGGGTTTAGGGTTTAGGGTTTTACGGTTTTACGGTTTTACGATTTAGGGTTTAGGGTTTAGGGTTTAGGGTTTAGGGTTGAGGGTCTAGGGTCTAGGGTCTAGGGTCTAGGGTTTAGGGTCTAGGGTTTAGGGTTTAGGGTTTAGGGTTTAGGGTTTAGGGTTTAGGGTTTAGGGTGTAGGGTTTAGGGTCTAGGGTTTAGGGTTTAGGGTCTAGGGTTTAGGGTCTAGGGTATAGGGTTTAGGGTTTAGGGTCTAGGGTCTAGGGTCTAGGGTTTAGGGTTTAGGGTTTAGGGTTTAGGGTTTAGGATTTAGGGTTTAGGGTTCAGGGTTTAGGGTGTAGTGTTTAGGGTTTAGGGTTTAGGGTTTAGGGTTTAGGGTTTTGGGGTTTAGGGTTTAGGGTTTAGGGTTTAGGGTTTAGGGTTTAGGGTTTAGTGCTAAACCCCCACCACCATAAACAATTCAAAGCATCCATCAAGCCAAAAAACAAACCACTAGCACTTATCCGACTAGTTCCCACTCCACAGTAACTACACTATCCACAACACCCAACCCTTCCACCACAAAGCACTCACCTAAGGACAACTTGCCAAGCAGGGACCTACATTCACTAGGCCAACAAAAAGAGGACCTACCGGTCTCTGGGGCTACCGTAGGGTACTACTTCAACCGCTACAGCACATGGAATTTCCTTAGATGTAGGAGAAAGAACACTTCAATGCCGTGAGGTTTCCGATTGATGAAAATGAAGATGTAAATCCAAGCCAAATCATAGCAACACCAGATACAATACACAAAGAATTATTCACTTTTAGAGCTCTAGAAAATATTCAGGATTTGAGCCGATGGACAGGACAGATGCAAAGTTATTCTAATGGATACACGAACACTTACCAAGTTTGTGTCCAAGGATTACAAAAAATGGATCATTGCCAAACAGAAATCACTTCCCTCCAACGGATGAGCAGATGGGCTTACAACTCGAACGGTGAAAGAAATACCTAACAAGCACCCATCTAGCTTGGAAGTGGTATTGTGATGACATACAAGAAAGAAGAATCCATCCCTTGTCAATGTCATCAGGACGTTAGTGGTATTGGAAAAATTTTCAGAAGATGAGAGAACGAAATGAAAATATCAGATCTAAATTTATGATGTTCTACTCATTCACCCCAAAGATCACAGAAGGCATGTTGCAACAGTTGACCAACTTCAATGACAAATATGCCGATGTGCTAGATCCAGCTTATGTCGCCACCATGCACTTCAATAGACTCATCATTTTGTTGTTGTAGAACATTCCAAAAATGGCACCAACAATTGAGGATGAAGAATTGAAACTTAAAGGTCCTATTCTATTCAACCTTAACCACGGACCCAGCTTCAAATAGATGATTTGCTTGTATTTTAGAGTCTACATGCTCATCACAATGACATAAAACCTTGAACATAACGTCGAGCCAAAAACAACTCGGGTGAAGAAAGTTTCAACAAGGAAACCAAGGAATAGCGAACCAGTGTTTGAGTACGAGGAAGAGGCATACGAGAAAATTCTGGTGTCACCCAAGAAATCAATGAAAACAAAGTGAAATCCACGAATGGTACAAACGATGGGTACCATTGAAGCCAGCACGAGGAAGCGAGGCCAGTAAGGATACCAGCAACATGAGTCTCAAGGAGGTTGTCTGATGGGAAAACAAGATGAACTGCGGTTCATGAAGAACCAAGGAGAATCATAGTGGAGAGAAAACTAAGGAGAGAGTACCATGAGAGGAGCTACTAGTGGGAATTCCACTAAAAAATAGAAACTCGAAGGGGTGCAAGAAAACGGATCCTCGATACAGGAAGCTCTAGACCAGTGGGAGTGGTCTCGAGTCCGAAAGCATTACAAGTAAGCTCGAAGATGCCTATAAAAGTAAAATTTCACGAATTTTGAGGAGCAAAGGATGAAGAACCCTATAGCCACTTGCAGAGTTTTCTACAAGTGTGCCACATCCAAGGGGCAAGAACAAACGACAAGTACATAAAGTATTTCCCGTGTACTCTAATCAAAACTTCTCAGAGATGGTTCAATCACTTTCTAATTGACTATTTCTAGGATTAGCAGTATATGTCCAAGTCATTCCTTTTGAGATTTTGCCAAGAGATCAACGAGGAGGATGTGTGGACAAAATTGATTGAGCTCAAGTAAAAAGAGACCGAGTCAATGCAGGACTTCATTCTCAAAATACGGGCACTGGTGAATCAACTAAGCAACCCACCTAATGATAAATCATTAAGATCTTGGTTGATCATACGGTGTACACAATTGGATGTGTGCTCTCACAAGGTGGTAAAGCCAACAAAAACATACAAGGACTTACTCGATCGAGTAGTAGCTATGGAGAAGTACGGGGCCATAAAATGTAAGTCGAAGAAGAAGATCTAGGTGTCCAATGAGGGACCCAAAAATACCAAGAAAGATGGGCTGAAGGCAAAAATGAGGAAAGCCCTATGAGTTATGGGGATCCAAGGAAAACCAATAGACACAGAAACCTTCTTCTTCTTGTTTTTCTTATTGGGCATAATAGTGGCATAATATTGAAAGGGTGATTAGTCTACATCAATTGTTATTTAGCCTTTACCCACGCTTATGCTACCATAAAAATAGATATGGAATAAAGCTTCATTTATATTTGATCCAAGATGCATGCATATAAAATAATGTAAGGATTCTATCATTTGTGAATAACACAAAAGAAAGATTTTGTCATTTTTGAAGAACATTAAAAAGGATTTTGAATGTACAAAGAATACCTAAGGTATCATATATCCTTACACATGAATTTGAAAAGAAAAACTTCTAGCAAAATTTGTATATACATATAACAAGAGGGTTCACATCTTAGTTTAAGTATTTCTCATGTCCTTGAAAAGTTTCATGTCAATTACGTATGGGTGGGTGGGCTTTGGAAATTTCCTAGTTCATCACATGCATGGTGCATAGGTCCAAAAAAAAAAATGCATCTCGAGACTTTCATGGAAGGTTCAAGTGTTAGATAGATATGCAACTTTGCACGTGTATTAATTTGAGTAAGTTTCATGTCCTCTAAAAATTTCACAGGTATTGCATGATTTGGTGGGGCATTCATCCTTGGTGTGACCGACTCATGAACACATGGTGCACCACACTTTCCTTCATTTAAAACATGTGTAAACAGGCTCAAACTAACATTTGAGCCCAATGATGAAGTCAAGAGATGCCATAAGAATTGGGCCTCATGAGAAACTAACCTCGCAAGACTTGCATTGCCTTCTTTGATGAGTTTTATTACTAGTGATTAGTCTTTTTATTGAATGTTTGACCTTGGGAACTAGATTGTGTGCATGATGTGTATCATTCATTTTATCTACTGGCATTACAAAAAGAGTACAAAATAATTTTGTAGATCAAGAATATTTTGTTCCAAATAACTTTCAGAATGAGAAAGAAGTTTCTCCCAAATTGGTACACATGATTTGAAACAAAATCCACATAATATGTCTAAAGAGGATGTCCATGGGGAAGAAACGGGTCTTGGATGCTAATCAAAACTAGATGCATTATTTAAAAAGTTTGGATATTCAATTGTGTCCAATTTAATATTGAATATTTATTCATAGGTGAACATGGTCTACACTCACTTCGAAATGGCAACTATTAACAAGATCAACCAAGATGGCCATTCAAAACTTGCATAGTTTTTTTAAAGTCATATTCTAGAGATTATTTTCTCCAAATTTCTCTAATTGTGGAGGAGACCCATGGTTTGATGTCTTCCATCATTGAGTATCTCGGAGGCATCCTCATATGTACTATCACACAAGCACCTCTACAAATCCTTAGACTTGGCTTTGGCATGCTCAAAGATCCTGTTCTGTCAGTTATGAGTTTGCATTTTTTTGCATAAAGGGGGAGAAACACTTTATTAGAAGGGGGGAAAACAGTGAAATAGAGGGTCTAGAGTGTGGCGATTCCTCAATTTGAAAGCGTCCTATTAAATGAAGTCATGAGAAATCTCAATGAGGTAAAAGATATGAAAGTGTATGCTTAGATAAATGTTTCCTAATAATGTTATAGGCATATAGATTATTGTTGCTGAGAAAAGAGCATTGCAAACTACAAAATCTCAAGAGTCTTGCAAACTATCGAGGATCTAATGATCTAGATTTGTAAAGATCTACCTTTGTATATGGAAACGCAACTATGCACTTACCCATTTGTGATGTTGCAATTCATGAAGTGCATGCATTGCTATTTGCACCACCCTTCTACAATCCCTCAATCTCTAGAGTTCATCCTCCTCTATAACCTCCATTTGGAAAGGAATGTCCCTCAAAATGTCCAACTTATACTAGAAAGTGCTTGGAAATGCCATGCTCATGCAAGTAAGTCAAGATCTGGAAATCATGCATGCTTGTAAGTAGGTGAGGGGAACCAATTGGGGGGGAAAGAGGGCAAGAGAACAATTGAGAAAGGGTCACCAAATTATCTTGCTCAATTGTTAACCAAATCAACAATTGTACATCTTAGCCACATAAGTGGTTTACAAGCTTTGCATGATTTTAAACTCTTTGCATTATTAAATTGGAGAGGGTCCTATTCGTTGGGCAAATTTCAAGTCTACATTAGTAAGTACTCACTATACTAATAATTCCTTCAAAGCTCTTAAGCGTCCAAGACGTTTAAGAAAGAAACATCTTTCAACGGACCGCCCATGTTCACACGTCTTAGGTTATTTATGTTATTTATAACATCCGGGATAGTTCCTTAATGTATGTTGGCCAAACTTTTAGAACATCTTTTACAAGGTTTCAAGAACATGTTAGGGAAGCTAGAAGAGTCCTTATAAGAAGCACTTCACGAGAGAATGTCAAACCTCTTTATGCATCCATTGCTAAATTTGGCTTTGATTCTTTCCATTGTTTTCCTATTGAGTATATAGAATGCTCTTTCTGAAACTCTAGAGATTTTACAAAGTGGCTTGGCCTCAAGAGCTTTTGTAGATAAGAACTTTGCAACCTTCTTTCCTTAAGGCTATAATTTGGATGACAAAACTTTCTTACAAAAAAGTAAGAAAGCTTTTCATAAAACCCCTATGTTATGGAAAAGATATCATAAACATCCTTCTCTTCCTATTCCTTCTTTGATTGTTCCTAGAGTTTCATCCTTAAAACAAGTCAATCCTCTTGGCATAGTTGTAGCAAACTCTTATATCCCTAAGGTAGATGTTGTTAGTTCTTCAAACCGTAGAGTTTTTGCCTATAGAGACTATAAATGAAGATTAGTGTTCTTAGATAGACTCATGAGTTCAAGCAAGTTCTCTTATAAAGCTTTTGACATGTATAATGTTAAAATTGTTTTTAACTCTTTATACCCTTGAGAACTTTTCTCTTTTGCATTGATCTAGATATTAGTAGTTCTCATAGTACCCAATTGAGATTATTGTTAGGCAAGGTTTTAAATTCTAAATGCTCTACCCCTAACCATCCCTTGATTTTGAGGAAAGATCTGTTTATTACTATCTTTACCTCTCCCGATCTAGATAAAATAGGATCGAGCTCTATTTTACGATCCCTTGAGGTTATGGAAGCTCTTCCCCCTTGTGTTAGGAAAGTTTGGAATTATGGTATAGTAGCCTTCAAATGTGTTAAAACAACCTTGGGACAAAAAGCTTTCAATTATAGTGATATTGGGAGAAACTTGAAAGAGCACAATAAATCAACCATCCTTAAAAGTAAATGCCTAAACCCTAAACCCTAAACCCTAAACCCTTGTAGGAAGGTTGTCTTCTCTTCATTTGTGGAAGGACATGTGGTTACAGCAGATTGCACTATTCCCCCTACTCCTATACTAAAAAATCTCTTTTCTAAAGGCACTAAATTTAGACTTTCTTCTTCAGTTGACTCGTCTTATTAAGGCCATAGAAAAATACATAAATAGTTTTGTAGTCAAACTAGAAGAATCTTTAGGAGTTCAAGGCATTTTTTCTCATTGGAAAGCTACTGTTTTGAAAGAGGTATCTGAGAAACTTACAAAATTGTGTTCAAAGAGTACTTCCTCAGTCAGTAATTCTTTGTCTTCCAGTGATTTAGTTACTCTCAAAAAAATTCATCGAGATTTTGTTATTTCCTTCGAAGAAAAGTGCTCTAATAATTTTATTTTTACTTGTAAAAAAAATTACTTAGAATGTTTGTTAGGTGAAGTAAATTCATCCTCTCAAACTTACTCTAGGTGTTCTCTTTCTTCTCAAGATGTTCTCTTGAAACACCAAGACTTTTGTAATTCTTTTAGTTTTAAATGCAACCCTACTTTGCCTTTTTTGTATACAGTTTGGAAGTTTCATAAGAATCCTATAAAGCCTAGGTTTAGGGTTTAGGGTTTTAGGGTTTAGGGTTTAGGGTTTAGGATTAGGATTTAGGATTTAGGATGCCTGCAAATCGGTTTAGGGTTTAGGGTTTAGGGTCTAGGGTCTAGGGTCTAGGGTCTAGGGTTCAGGGTTCAGGGTTCAGGGTTCAGGGTTCAGGGTCTAGGGTCTAGGGTCTAGGGTCTAGGATTTAGGGTCTAGGGTTTAGGGTCTAGGGTTTAGGGTCTAGGGTCTAGGGTGTAGGGTTTAGGGTTTAGGGTCTAGGGTCCAGGGTCTAGGGTCTAGGGTCCAGGGTCCAGGGGTTAGGGTTTAGGGTTTAGGTTTAGGTTTAGGTTTAGGTTTAGGTTTAGGATTTAGGGTTTTAGGGTTTAGGGTTTAGGGGTTAGGGTTTAGGGTTTAGGGGTTAGGGTTTAGGGGTTCGGGTCTAGGGTTTAGGGTCTAGGGTTTAGGGTCTAGGGTTTAGGGTCTAGGGTTTAGGGTCTAGGGCTTAGGGTCTAGGGTTTACGGTCTAGGGTTTACGGTCTAGGGTTTACGGTCTAGGGTTTAGGGTCTAGGGTTTAGGGTCTAGGGTTTAGGGTCTAGGGTTTAGGGTTTAGGGTTTAGGGTTGAGGGTTTAGGGTTGAGGGTTGAGGGTTTAGGGTTTAGGGTTTAGGGTTTAGGGTTTAGGGTTTATCCGTCGACAAGGTACAGAATACACTGTCCGACGCAAGCTTAAAAAGGTTGGTATTGTTTCACCGGCCATATGTGACTAGTTTGTGGGTCACCAAAGTAAAGGTTCAGCTCAAGCCCGCAGGGGTACCGCCTTATAATTTGGTTGCTTTAGTCGACACAGGGTCTGGATTCAACATCTGCAAATACCGGGTACTTCCTGTTTCTTCTTGGCAACAACTTGAGACCCATGATCAGATGCGTGGTTCGACAATGGGTGGTGGGCTTATTGCATGCAAGAGGTATGCATCAGAAATCCCTATCACTCTGGCTGGGCATTCCACCACTATCAGTTTCTATCAGCTGGAATCCCAAGGGGTAGACCTGGTTATTGGTAATGCTTTTCTCAACCAACATCTCCCATTCGGATTTTCTACCAAAGAGATGGTCCTTACCATAAATAATGTCTTGGTACATATCCCTGCAAGGGAATCTCTCAAACGTGTCCTCAAGCCATTCGAAGAGGACCTAGAGATTGTCAGACAGTGTTCTTCCCCAGTTGACCTCCAATATGTCAAAGCTCCACCTGAATATGATTCTACTCCAGATGCCTCTCCAAATCTTGCCGAGTCATTCAGCCCTCAAGATGCTCAACAACCCCTTCAAGGAGCTGAGCTCGACGACTATATCAACGGCCTCCTCCAGGTAGAAAACAGTAAGCAGCTCCGCCGAACTGTTCATACTCTTCATATGATGTCAGCACTGCAGGATATGCAACAGAAGTTCATTCGTGATTGCAGTAGTGACTCACCTACGGCTTTCAAAAAAGTGTTCCAACATCAAGTCGACCTCCCTCTTCGGGAAAACTCCACACCGTTCAAAGAAAGCCCATATGGGTTTACCCAAGCCGACCGACAATTGTGCAATCAGGAAATCCAAGAACTCCTGGATATGGGTCTCATTGAACCGTCCCGCTCTGAGTGGGCAGCAGCGGCATTCTATGTAAACAAACACTCCGAGCAGAAGAGGGGTAAGAAGCGCCTTGTCATAAATTACAAGCCACTAAATAAATATCTTTTGTCCGTTTCTTATCCCATTCCCAACAAAGAATATCTTATGCAAAAAATTTCCGGTGCTACAATCTTCTCGAAGTTCGACCTCAAGGCAGGATTCTGGCAAGTGGGTCTTAATCCTAATGATCGTCATAAGACAGGATTTGTAGTTCCGCAGGGATTCTATTAATGGAATGTACTGCCTTTCGGTCTCAAAACCGCTCCTGTAGAATTTCAGAAGTTCATGGATTCCATATTCAGTCAGCATCACTCTTTTTGTCTAGTTTATATTGATGATATACTAGTGTACAGCAAAGATGTCCATTCGCATCTCCGCCATCTCCAAATTGTGTATGATCTCATCAAATCCAAAGGGTTGGCCCTTTCTACCAAAAAAATCACCCTTGGCCAAGAAACGATTGAATTCTTAGGAGTCCACATCCACAAGGGTAATATTCAAATGCAGCAACATGTCTTGAAGGCCCTTCTTGCATTTCCATATGAAATCAGGGACCGAACTCAACTCCAAAGATTCCTGGGTTGTCTAAATTATATATCCCCTTTTTATAAACAGTTGGCCAAAGATCGGCATCTCCTCCAACTCTGTCTCAGAAAAGATGGTCCGACATGGGGCCCACCCCAAACAGAAGCGGTACAACACATCAAAGAAAAGGTTCAATAGTTACCATCTCTGACTATTCCATCATCAGCCACAGCACAGCTGATAATTGAAACAGATGCTTCTGACCATTTTTGGGGAGCAGTCTTACTTGAAAAGACACCCACTGAAGAAGTTGTATGTGCCTACCGGTCAGGAACTTTCCAAGGTGCTGAGCTCAATTACCATTCAATTGAGAAAGAGATTCTAGCAGTCAAAAGAGCAATTCAAAAGCTAGAACTCTTTATCTTAAATAAAGAATTCCTCATCCGCACCGACAACCAGAACTTCAAGACGTTCTGTACCTGGCGAATTGATAAACAGATCGGCAGAGGACGCTTAGCTCGCTGGCAGGAATTCTTTACCATGTATGATTTTAAAGTAGAATGGAAAAAAGGCTCCTCAAATGTGCTCCCAGACATGCTCTCCCGTGAAGGAGCACCTTATTGGGACACCCACAATGGCGGATTACTACTTCCACTTGATACTAAACAACCAGAAGTCCTATGTCTCGGTCATGGTGATTAGACACTGTCCTTAATTGGATAAGACCTTCACCATGACACTTGTACAAAATTAAATAAAATTCATAAAGTGACTAGACACTGCTCATATTTGAGTAAGACCTTCACCTTTATGTCTTTTCCATATCTTTTCATTGTACAAACAAATGGATGATAGCTCAGGGTGGATTACAACTCACCCTCCACTCATGACAGCTCAGAGTGGATTACAGCTCATCCTCCCACTTTGCCTTTTCCTATATAAGAGCACCCTTGGCTCATTTGTAGGCAGAGTCTGCCTCCGAGAGCTTCTTGTATCCTCAGCCTTTTGCAATATATCTTCCGAGCCTTCTTGCTCCAAACTCCCTTGTTCTCAGTTTCCTATTTTCAGTTTTCCTTCATGACTATTCCACCGTTCTCCATCTCTTACGTCCTGTTCTTTGCCTTCGATTGGTCTTCCCCGTTGTTACGCACCTCACCTCCTACCGACTTTCCTGTCTACGTCTGTTTCATTCACGCTTCGTCTCCCGATTTCGTCTTCTCCTTACCCCTCGGCATCATCATGGGTGAGATCGCTCTTACTCCGTTTAGTTTTCTCTTTTCAGATCTACGTCTTTCTATCATTGTTCCTTCCGTCACCTTCCGTCGTCCTTCCGTCACCCCTCCTTCCGTCCTTCCGTCACCTCCTTCCGTCCTTCCGTCACCCCTCCTTTTTGCCGTCCTTCCGTCACCCCTCCTTTTTGGTTTCAGAGCCATCGTGTGTAAGAAGATCCAAGAGAGTATTGAGAGCTCCCCGTTAAAGGCAGAGAGCCGTGTTGAGGTTGAGCCACCCCACTTGAGGATTCCTTATCACAAAGTTCTCCACTCCAAAATGGCCATGGTGATTCGATCCCTCTTTTCCCGTTTTTCTGCTCCCCGCCCTTTTTCCTCTGCTTCCTCATCTACCGAACTTATGGACAACAAGGCGGCCTGGAATATGCCAATGATCAATGCTGATGATATTTACAAGTTCTCTGCGTTCCATTTCAAGGCCCTCAAACATGTGAAGGTATCCGAAGTAGTGATCAATGTGGCTAATGAGGGTTCCACTGGTGTTTATCTCCCTCTCTTTACTCCCCAAGAGATTGATTCTTTTCAGTCTTCTGGATATAAGTATATACATTATGGATGCTTTATCCTAGCTATAGAGCCGCTTTTTCGCATGGGTGTAAATGCTACTTGCATGGTCAGTTTGGTAGATACTCGTCACTATAATATTAAAGATGCCCGCATAGGACTCATCCATGGTAGCCTCAATCGAGAGCCTGTTTATACAGTAGTCTATCCTAATTTCAAAATGTCTCTCACGGACCCCCACTTGTCCACTGCTCTACGTTTGTATGTCCAGATTAAAGGTCTAGCCATGAAGCCAAAATCAGAGCACTGTGCTATCCATGTCCGTTCTGTAAATTATTTAGTGTCTACCATTAATCCCGTCCCTCGCCATGTCAGTGCTAATGATGAATGTATCATTTACGGCAAGACTAATGCAGAAGTGACCAGGTTCCATTTCGATGCTCTGCCTATGCCAGAAGAGTGGGAAATGGATTATCAGCAAGTCTCGGATGAAGCCTCCTCCTTTTCCAAAATGCCTATGTTTCAGGTGGAGGATGCTCCAACAAAATCGGTTGTTCGCCTTCGCACCTCAAGTGAAAAGGGTAAGCGCGTTATGCATTTATCTTTCCCATCAACCTCTCATGTTTCTATTGCCGGAGTCCCAGATGAGAGCCGAACTAGTGCCTCCGATGCTGCTCCTGATCTCTCCCCTGACAAAGTTGAATCCAGACCCTGTGTCGACTAAAGCAACCAAATTATAAGGCGGTACCCCTGGGGGCTTGAGCTGAACCTTTACCAGCCAATTTTTCATAGGATTTCGGACTGCTGGTGCTGGCGTCGAAAAGAAATCTTGAAGAGATAGCACATTTGGAACTGGTTCAGTATAGAGCTTGCACTGAGTCAAATGTTCACCAACCTTACGATCCAATGAGTCGATGGAATTTTGAAGCTTGGCACAATTGTCAGTGATCGTCTTTAGGTGGGTTCGAAGCCCATCAATGCTGATGCCAAGGCTCTCAAATTGGTCAAAACAGGGGGTTCGTTGAGGGGATTGGATCAGAGGAGCAAGGGCAGAGAGAGTGGTGACTGGAGATTTCCAGAAAGGGGGAGGAAAGAAGTTAGGGGAGGAGTCATGTAGACTGTGGAGAGGCCGAAAGACCGAAGGTCCGGAATAGAGATCTGCTGAAGGCAATCTTCTACTTGGAGAAGGAGTAAAGGATGTCGGCCGCGACCTCAACTGTGACCACGGGAATTGCTACGACCGAAAACTGGTGCAAAAACCTCTGGGAGAGGAGGTTCTTCTGGGGGCTCTCCATCAGAACTTCCTGAGGAAATCTCAATATCAACACGGAAAGGTTGTCTTCAGTGAGGAAGATTCATCAGGCTATATACATTGGGGTCGTCATCTTCAGATGTTGGAGAAGCATGTATCTGGCAATGAAGACATTCTGGAGTATCTGATTCAGAACATTCTAGAAGAGACTCATCAGACTCACCTTGGGAAATAACTTCCCATTGTTTGGGGTGTGCTACCATTGCAAAGAAACCTTTCAGTTGTTTTTGTTGTGATTTGCGGGTTTAGGGTTTAGGGTTAGGGTTTAGGGTTTAGGGTTTAAGGGTTTAGGGTGTAGGGTGTAGGGTTTAGGGTTTAGGGTTTAGGGTTTAGGGTTTAGGGTTTAGGGTGTAGGGTTTAGGGTTTAGGGTGTAGGGTGTAGGGTTTAGGGTTTACGGTTTACGGTTTACGGTTTAGGGTTTACGGTTTAGAATTTAGAGTTTAGGGTTTAGGGTTTAGGTTTAGGGTTTAAGGTTTAGGGTTTAGGGTTTAGGGTTTAGGGTCTAGGGTCTAAGGTCTAGGATCTAGGGTCTAGGGTCCAGGGTCTAGGGTTTAGGGTTTAGGGTTTAGGGTTTTACGGTTTTACGGTTTTACGATTTAGGGTTTAGGGTTTAGGGTTTAGGGTTTAGGATTTAGGGTTTAGGGTCTAGGGTCTAGGGTCTAGGGTTTAGGGTTTAGGGTTTAGGGTTTAGGGTTTAGGGTTTAGGGTTTAGGGTTTAGGGTGTAGGGTTTAGGGTCTAGGGTTTAGGGTTTAGGGTCTAGGGTTTA
This sequence comes from Dipteris shenzhenensis, assembly GCF_047967505.1. Taxonomy (NCBI): domain Eukaryota; kingdom Viridiplantae; phylum Streptophyta; class Polypodiopsida; order Gleicheniales; family Dipteridaceae; genus Dipteris; species Dipteris shenzhenensis. The sequence goes on along the minus strand of NC_141617.1, from coordinate 32,290 downwards.
GGGTCTAGGGTATAGGGTTTAGGGTTTAGGGTCTAGGGTCTAGGGTCTAGGGTTTAGGGTTTAGGGTTTAGGGTTTAGGGTTTAGGATTTAGGGTTTAGGGTTCAGGGTTTAGTTTAGGGTGTAGTGTTTAGGGTTTAGGGTTTAGGGTTTAGGGTTTAGGGGTTTAGGGTTTAGGGTTTAGGGTTTAGGGTTTAGTGCTAAACCCCCACCACCATAAACAATTCAAAGCATCCATCAAGCCAAAAAACAAACCACTAGCACTTATCCGACTAGTTCCCACTCCACAGTAACTACACTATCCACAACACCCAACCCTTCCACCACAAAGCACTCACCTAAGGACAACTTGCCAAGCAGGGACCTACATTCACTAGGCCAACAAAAAGAGGACCTACCGGTCTCTGGGGCTACCGTAGGGTACTACTTCAACCGCTACAGCACATGGAATTTCCTGAGATGTAGGAGAAAGAACACTTCAATGCCGTGAGGTTTCCGATTGATGAAAATGAAGATGTAAATCCAAGCCAAATCATAGCAACACCAGATACAATACACAAAGAATTATTCACTTTTAGAGCTCTAGAAAATATTCAGGATTTGAGCCGATGGACAGGACAGATGCAAAGTTATTCTAATGGATACACGAACACTTACCAAGTTTGTGTCCAAGGATTACAAAAAATGGATCATTGCCAAACAGAAATCACTTCCCTCCAACGGATGAGCAGATGGGCTTACAACTCGAACGGTGAAAGAAATACCTAACAAGCACCCATCTAGCTTGGAAGTGGTATTGTGATGACATACAAGAAAGAAGAATCCATCCCTTGTCAATGTCATCAGGACGTTAGTGGTATTGGAAAAATTTTCAGAAGATGAGAGAACGAAATGAAAATATCAGATCTAAATTTATGATGTTCTACTCATTCACCCCAAAGATCACAGAAGGCATGTTGCAACAGTTGACCAACTTCAATGACAAATATGCCGATGTGCTAGATCCAGCTTATGTCGCCACCATGCACTTCAATAGACTCATCATTTTGTTGTTGTAGAACATTCCAAAAATGGCACCAACAATTGAGGATGAAGAATTGAAACTTAAAGGTCCTATTCTATTCAACCTTAACCACGGACCCAGCTTCAAATAGATGATTTGCTTGTATTTTAGAGTCTACATGCTCATCACAATGACATAAAACCTTGAACATAACGTCGAGCCAAAAACAACTCGGGTGAAGAAAGTTTCAACAAGGAAACCAAGGAATAGCGAACCAGTGTTTGAGTACGAGGAAGAGGCATACGAGAAAATTCTGGTGTCACCCAAGAAATCAATGAAAACAAAGTGAAATCCACGAATGGTACAAACGATGGGTACCATTGAAGCCAGCACGAGGAAGCGAGGCCAGTAAGGATACCAGCAACATGAGTCTCAAGGAGGTTGTCTGATGGGAAAACAAGATGAACTGCGGTTCATGAAGAACCAAGGAGAATCATAGTGGAGAGAAAACTAAGGAGAGAGTACCATGAGAGGAGCTACTAGTGGGAATTCCACTAAAAAATAGAAACTCAAAGGGGTGCAAGAAAAAGGATCCTCGATACAGGAAGCTCTAGACCAGTGGGAGTGGTCTCGAGTCCGAAAGCATTACAAGTAAGCTCGAAGATGCCTATAAAAGTAAAATTTCACGAATTTTGAGGAGCAAAGGATGAAGAACCCTATAGCCACTTGCAGAGTTTTCTACAAGTGTGCCACATCCAAGGGGCAAGAACAAACGACAAGTACATAAAGTATTTCCCGTGTACTCTAATCAAAACTTCTCAGAGATGGTTCAATCACTTTCTAATTGACTATTTCTAGGATTAGCAGTATATGTCCAAGTCATTCCTTTTGAGATTTTGCCAAGAGATCAACGAGGGGGATGTGTGGACAAAATTGATTGAGCTCAAGTAAAAAGAGACCGAGTCAATGCAGGACTTCATTCTCAAAATACGGGCACTGGTGAATCAACTAAGCAACCCACCTAATGATAAATCATTAAGATCTTGGTTGATCATACGGTGTACACAATTGGATGTGTGCTCTCACAAGGTGGTAAAGCCAACAAAAACATACAAGGACTTACTCGATCGAGTAGTAGCTATGGAGAAGTACGGGGCCATAAAATGTAAGTCGAAGAAGAAGATCTAGGTGTCCAATGAGGGACCCAAAAATACCAAGAAAGATGGGCTGAAGGCAAAACTGAGGAAAGCCCTATGAGTTATGGGGATCCAAGGAAAACCAATAGACACAGAAACCTTCTTCTTCTTGTTTTTCTTATTGGGCATAATAGTGGCATAATATTGAAAGGGTGATTAGTCTACATCAATTGTTATTTAGCCTTTACCCACGCTTATGCTACCATAAAAATAGATATGGAATAAAGCTTCATTTATATTTGATCCAAGATGCATGCATATAAAATAATGTAAGGATTCTATCATTTGTGAATAACACAAAAGAAAGATTTTGTCATTTTTGAAGAACATTAAAAAGGATTTTGAATGTACAAAGAATACCTAAGGTATCATATATCCTTACACATGAATTTGAAAAGAAAAACTTCTAGCAAAATTTGTATATACATATAACAAGAGGGTTCACATCTTAGTTTAAGTATTTCTCATGTCCTTGAAAAGTTTCATGTCAATTACGTATGGGTGGGTGGGCTTTGGAAATTTCCTAGTTCATCACATGCATGGTGCATAGGTCCAAAAAAAAAAATGCATCTCTAGACTTTCATGGAAGGTTCAAGTGTTAGATAGATATGCAACTTTGCACGTGTATTAATTTGAGTAAGTTTCATGTCCTCTAAAAATTTCACAGGTATTGCATGATTTGGTGGGGCATTCATCCTTGGTGTGACCGACTCATGAACACATGGTGCACCACACTTTCCTTCATTTAAAACATGTGTAAACAGGCTCAAACTAACATTTGAGCCCAATGATGAAGTCAAGAGATGCCATAAGAATTGGGTCTCATGAGAAACTAACCTCGCAAGACTTGCATTGCCTTCTTTGATGAGTTTTATTACTAGTGATTAGTCTTTTTATTGAATGTTTGACCTTGGGAACTAGATTGTGTGCATGATGTGTATCATTCATTTTATCTACTGGCATTACAAAAAGAGTACAAAATAATTTTGTAGATCAAGAATATTTTGTTCCAAATAACTTTCAGAATGAGAAAGAAGTTTCTCCCAAATTGGTACACATGATTTGAAACAAAATCCACATAATATGTCTAAAGAGGATGTCCATGGGGAAGAAACGGGTCTTGGATGCTAATCAAAACTAGATGCATTATTTAAAAAGTTTGGATATTCAATTGTGTCCAATTTAATATTGAATATTTATTCATAGGTGAACATGGTCTACACTCACTTCGAAATGGCAACTATTAACAAGATCAACCAAGATGGCCATTCAAAACTTGCATAGTTTTTTTAAAGTCATATTCTAGAGATTATTTTCTCCAAAGTTCTCTAATTGTGGAGGAGACCCATGGTTTGATGTCTTCCATCATTGAGTATCTCGGAGGCATCCTCATATGTACTATCACACAAGCACCTCTACAAATCCTTAGACTTGGCTTTGGCATGCTCAAAGATCCTGTTCTGTCAGTTATGAGTTTGCATTTTTTTGCATAAAGGGGGAGAAACACTTTATTAGAAGGGGGGAAAACAGTGAAATAGAGGGTCTAGAGTGTGGCGATTCCTCAATTTGAAAGCGTCCTATTAAATGAAGTCATGAGAAATCTCAATGAGGTAAAAGATATGAAAGTGTATGCTTAGATAAATGTTTCCTAATAATGTTATAGGCATATAGATTATTGTTGCTGAGAAAAGAGCATTGCAAACTACAAAATCTCAAGAGTCTTGCAAACTATCGAGGATCTAATGATCTAGATTTGTAAAGATCTACCTTTGTATATGGAAACGCAACTATGCACTTACCCATTTGTGATGTTGCAATTCATGAAGTGCATGCATTGCTATTTGCACCACCCTTCTACAATCCCTCAATCTCTAGAGTTCATCCTCCTCTATAACCTCCATTTGGAAAGGAATGTCCCTCAAAATGTCCAACTTATACTAGAAAGTGCTTGGAAATGCCATGCTCATGCAAGTAAGTCAAGATCTGGAAATCATGCATGCTTGTAAGTAGGTGAGGGGAACCAATTGGGGGGGAAAGAGGGCAAGAGAACAATTGAGAAAGGGTCACCAAATTATCTTGCTCAATTGTTAACCAAATCAACAATTGTACATCTTAGCCACATAAGTGGTTTACAAGCTTTGCATGATTTTAAACTCTTTGCATTATTAAATTGGAGAGGGTCCTATTCGTTGGGCAAATTTCAAGTCTACATTAGTAAGTACTCACTATACTAATAATTCCTTCAAAGCTCTTAAGCGTCCAAGACGTTTAAGAAAGAAACATCTTTCAACGGACCGCCCATGTTCACACGTCTTAGGTTATTTATGTTATTTATAACATCCGGGATAGTTCCTTAATGTATGTTGGCCAAACTTTTAGAACATCTTTTACAAGGTTTCAAGAACATGTTAGGGAAGCTAGAAGAGTCCTTATAAGAAGCACTTCACGAGAGAATGTCAAACCTCTTTATGCATCCATTGCTAAATTTGGCTTTGATTCTTTCCATTGTTTTCCTATTGAGTATATAGAATGCTCTTTCTGAAACTCTAGAGATTTTACAAAGTGGCTTGGCCTCAAGAGCTTTTGTAGATAAGAACTTTGCAACCTTCTTTCCTTAAGGCTATAATTTGGATGACAAAACTTTCTTACAAAAAAGTAAGAAAGCTTTTCATAAAACCCCTATGTTATGGAAAAGATATCATAAACATCCTTCTCTTCCTATTCCTTCTTTGATTGTTCCTAGAGTTTCATCCTTAAAACAAGTCAATCCTCTTGGCATAGTTGTAGCAAACTCTTATATCCCTAAGGTAGATGTTGTTAGTTCTTCAAACCGTAGAGTTTTTGCCTATAGAGACTATAAATGAAGATTAGTGTTCTTAGATAGACTCATGAGTTCAAGCAAGTTCTCTTATAAAGCTTTTGACATGTATAATGTTAAAATTGTTTTTAACTCTTTATACCCTTGAGAACTTTTCTCTTTTGCATTGATCTAGATATTAGTAGTTCTCATAGTACCCAATTGAGATTATTGTTAGGCAAGGTTTTAAATTCTAAATGCTCTACCCCTAACCATCCCTTGATTTTGAGGAAAGATCTGTTTATTACTATCTTTACCTCTCCCGATCTAGATAAAATAGGATCGAGCTCTATTTTACGATCCCTTGAGGTTATGGAAGCTCTTCCCCCTTGTGTTAGGAAAGTTTGGAATTATGGTATAGTAGCCTTCAAATGTGTTAAAACAACCTTGGGACAAAAAGCTTTCAATTATAGTGATATTGGGAGAAACTTGAAAGAGCACAATAAATCAACCATCCTTAAAAGTAAATGCCTAAACCCTAAACCCTAAACCCTAAACCCTTGTAGGAAGGTTGTCTTCTCTTCATTTGTGGAAGGACATGTGGTTACAGCAGATTGCACTATTCCCCCTACTCCTATACTAAAAAATCTCTTTTCTAAAGGCACTAAATTTAGACTTTCTTCTTCAGTTGACTCGTCTTATTAAGGCCATAGAAAAATACATAAATAGTTTTGTAGTCAAACTAGAAGAATCTTTAGGAGTTCAAGGCATTTTTTCTCATTGGAAAGCTACTGTTTTGAAAGAGGTATCTGAGAAACTTACAAAATTGTGTTCAAAGAGTACTTCCTCAGTCAGTAATTCTTTGTCTTCCAGTGATTTAGTTACTCTCAAAAAAATTCATCGAGATTTTGTTATTTCCTTCGAAGAAAAGTGCTCTAATAATTTTATTTTTACTTGTAAAAAAAATTACTTAGAATGTTTGTTAGGTGAAGTAAATTCATCCTCTCAAACTTACTCTAGGTGTTCTCTTTCTTCTCAAGATGTTCTCTTGAAACACCAAGACTTTTGTAATTCTTTTAGTTTTAAATGCAACCCTACTTTGCCTTTTTTGTATACAGTTTGGAAGTTTCATAAGAATCCTATAAAGCCTAGGTTTAGGGTTTAGGGTTTTAGGGTTTAGGGTTTAGGGTTTAGGATTAGGATTTAGGATTTAGGATGCCTGCAAATCGGTTTAGGGTTTAGGGTTTAGGGTCTAGGGTCTAGGGTCTAGGGTCTAGGGTTCAGGGTTCAGGGTTCAGGGTTCAGGGTTCAGGGTCTAGGGTCTAGGGTCTAGGGTCTAGGATTTAGGGTCTAGGGTTTAGGGTCTAGGGTTTAGGGTCTAGGGTCTAGGGTGTAGGGTTTAGGGTTTAGGGTCTAGGGTCCAGGGTCTAGGGTCTAGGGTCCAGGGTCCAAGGGTTAGGGTTTAGGGTTTAGGTTTAGGTTTAGGTTTAGGTTTAGGTTTAGGATTTAGGGTTTTAGGGTTTAGGGTTTAGGGGTTAGGGTTTAGGGTTTAGGGGTTAGGGTTTAGGGGTTCGGGTCTAGGGTTTAGGGTCTAGGGTTTAGGGTCTAGGGTTTAGGGTCTAGGGTTTAGGGTCTAGGGCTTAGGGTCTAGGGTTTACGGTCTAGGGTTTACGGTCTAGGGTTTACGGTCTAGGGTTTAGGGTCTAGGGTTTAGGGTCTAGGGTTTAGGGTTTAGGGTTTAGGGTTGAGGGTTTAGGGTTGAGGGTTGAGGGTTTAGGGTTTAGGGTTTAGGGTTTAGGGTTTATCCGTCGACAAGGTACAGAATACACTGTCCGACGCAAGCTTAAAAAGGTTGGTATTGTTTCACCGGCCATATGTGACTAGTTTGTGGGTCACCAAAGTAAAGGTTCAGCTCAAGCCCGCAGGGGTACCGCCTTATAATTTGGTTGCTTTAGTCGACACAGGGTCTGGATTCAACATCTGCAAATACCGGGCACTTCCTGTTTCTTCTTGGCAACAACTTGAGACCCATGATCAGATGCGTGGTTCGACAATGGGTGGTGGGCTTATTGCATGCAAGAGGTATGCATCAGAAATCCCTATCACTCTGGCTGGGCATTCCACCACTATCAGTTTCTATCAGCTGGAATCCCAAGGGGTAGACCTGGTTATTGGTAATGCTTTTCTCAACCAACATCTCCCATTCGGATTTTCTACCAAAGAGATGGTCCTTACCATAAATAATGTCTTGGTACATATCCCTGCAAGGGAATCTCTCAAACGTGTCCTCAAGCCATTCGAAGAGGACCTAGAGATTGTCAGACAGTGTTCTTCCCCAGTTGACCTCCAATATGTCAAAGCTCCACCTGAATATGATTCTACTCCAGATGCCTCTCCAAATCTTGCCGAGTCATTCAGCCCTCAAGATGCTCAACAACCCCTTCAAGGAGCTGAGCTCGACGACTATATCAACGGCCTCCTCCAGGTAGAAAACAGTAAGCAGCTCCGCCGAACTGTTCATACTCTTCATATGATGTCAGCACTGCAGGATATGCAACAGAAGTTCATTCGTGATTGCAGTAGTGACTCACCTACGGCTTTCAAAAAAGTGTTCCAACATCAAGTCGACCTCCCTCTTCGGGAAAACTCCAAACCGTTCAAAGAAAGCCCATATGGGTTTACCCAAGCCGACCGACAATTGTGCAATCAGGAAATCCAAGAACTCCTGGATATGGGTCTCATTGAACCGTCCCGCTCTGAGTGGGCAGCAGCGGCATTCTATGTAAACAAACACTCCGAGCAGAAGAGGGGTAAGAAGCGCCTTGTCATAAATTACAAGCCACTAAATAAATATCTTTTGTCCGTTTCTTATCCCATTCCCAACAAAGAATATCTTATGCAAAAAATTTCCGGTGCTACAATCTTCTCGAAGTTCGACCTCAAGGCAGGATTCTGGCAAGTGGGTCTTAATCCTAATGATCGTCATAAGACAGGATTTGTAGTTCCGCAGGGATTCTATTAATGGAATGTACTGCCTTTCGGTCTCAAAACCGCTCCTGTAGAATTTCAGAAGTTCATGGATTCCATATTCAGTCAGCATCACTCTTTTTGTCTAGTTTATATTGATGATATACTAGTGTACAGCAAAGATGTCCATTCGCATCTCCGCCATCTCCAAATTGTGTATGATCTCATCAAATCCAAAGGGTTGGCCCTTTCTACCAAAAAAATCACCCTTGGCCAAGAAACGATTGAATTCTTAGGAGTCCACATCCACAAGGGTAATATTCAAATGCAGCAACATGTCTTGAAGGCCCTTCTTGCATTTCCATATGAAATCAGGGACCGAACTCAACTCCAAAGATTCCTGGGTTGTCTAAATTATATATCCCCTTTTTATAAACAGTTGGCCAAAGATCGGCATCTCCTCCAACTCTGTCTCAGAAAAGATGGTCCGACATGGGGCCCACCCCAAACAGAAGCGGTACAACACATCAAAGAAAAGGTTCAATAGTTACCATCTCTGACTATTCCATCATCAGCCACAGCACAGCTGATAATTGAAACAGATGCTTCTGACCATTTTTGGGGAGCAGTCTTACTTGAAAAGACACCCACTGAAGAAGTTGTATGTGCCTACCGGTCAGGAACTTTCCAAGGTGCTGAGCTCAATTACCATTCAATTGAGAAAGAGATTCTAGCAGTCAAAAGAGCAATTCAAAAGCTAGAACTCTTTATCTTAAATAAAGAATTCCTCATCCGCACCGACAACCAGAACTTCAAGACGTTCTGTACCTGGCGAATTGATAAACAGATCGGCAGAGGACGCTTAGCTCGCTGGCAGGAATTCTTTACCATGTATGATTTTAAAGTAGAATGGAAAAAAGGCTCCTCAAATGTGCTCCCAGACATGCTCTCCCGTGAAGGAGCACCTTATTGGGACACCCACAATGGCGGATTACTACTTCCACTTGATACTAAACAACCAGAAGTCCTATGTCTCGGTCATGGTGATTAGACACTGTCCTTAATTGGATAAGACCTTCACCATGACACTTGTACAAAATTAAATAAAATTCATAAAGTGACTAGACACTGCTCATATTTGAGTAAGACCTTCACCTTTATGTCTTTTCCATATCTTTTCATTGTACAAACAAATGGATGATAGCTCAGGGTGGATTACAACTCACCCTCCACTCATGACAGCTCAGAGTGGATTACAGCTCATCCTCCCACTTTGCCTTTTCCTATATAAGAGCACCCTTGGCTCATTTGTAGGCAGAGTCTGCCTCCGAGAGCTTCTTGTATCCTCAGCCTTTTGCAATATATCTTCCGAGCCTTCTTGCTCCAAACTCCCTTGTTCTCAGTTTCCTATTTTCAGTTTTCCTTCATGACTATTCCACCGTTCTCCATCTCTTACGTCCTGTTCTTTGCCTTCGATTGGTCTTCCCCGTTGTTACGCACCTCACCTCCTACCGACTTTCCTGTCTACGTCTGTTTCATTCACGCTTCGTCTCCCGATTTCGTCTTCTCCTTACCCCTCGGCATCATCATGGGTGAGATCGCTCTTACTCCGTTTAGTTTTCTCTTTTCAGATCTACGTCTTTCTATCATTGTTCCTTCCGTCACCTTCCGTCGTCCTTCCGTCACCCCTCCTTCCGTCCTTCCGTCACCTCCTTCCGTCCTTCCGTCACCCCTCCTTTTTGCCGTCCTTCCGTCACCCCTCCTTTTTGGTTTCAGAGCCATCGTGTGTAAGAAGATCCAAGAGAGTATTGAGAGCTCCCCGTTAAAGGCAGAGAGCCGTGTTGAGGTTGAGCCACCCCACTTGAGGATTCCTTATCACAAAGTTCTCCACTCCAAAATGGCCATGGTGATTCGATCCCTCTTTTCCCGTTTTTCTGCTCCCCGCCCTTTTTCCTCTGCTTCCTCATCTACCGAACTTATGGACAACAAGGCGGCCTGGAATATGCCAATGATCAATGCTGATGATATTTACAAGTTCTCTGCGTTCCATTTCAAGGCCCTCAAACATGTGAAGGTATCCGAAGTAGTGATCAATGTGGCTAATGAGGGTTCCACTGGTGTTTATCTCCCTCTCTTTACTCCCCAAGAGATTGATTCTTTTCAGTCTTCTGGATATAAGTATATACATTATGGATGCTTTATCCTAGCTATAGAGCCGCTTTTTCGCATGGGTGTAAATGCTACTTGCATGGTCAGTTTGGTAGATACTCGTCACTATAATATTAAAGATGCCCGCATAGGACTCATCCATGGTAGCCTCAATCGAGAGCCTGTTTATACAGTAGTCTATCCTAATTTCAAAATGTCTCTCACGGACCCCCACTTGTCCACTGCTCTACGTTTGTATGTCCAGATTAAAGGTCTAGCCATGAAGCCAAAATCAGAGCACTGTGCTATCCATGTCCGTTCTGTAAATTATTTAGTGTCTACCATTAATCCCGTCCCTCGCCATGTCAGTGCTAATGATGAATGTATCATTTACGGCAAGACTAATGCAGAAGTGACCAGGTTCCATTTCGATGCTCTGCCTATGCCAGAAGAGTGGGAAATGGATTATCAGCAAGTCTCGGATGAAGCCTCCTCCTTTTCCAAAATGCCTATGTTTCAGGTGGAGGATGCTCCAACAAAATCGGTTGTTCGCCTTCGCACCTCAAGTGAAAAGGGTAAGCGCGTTATGCATTTATCTTTCCCATCAACCTCTCATGTTTCTATTGCCGGAGTCCCAGATGAGAGCCGAACTAGTGCCTCCGATGCTGCTCCTGATCTCTCCCCTGACAAAGTTGAATCCAGACCCTGTGTCGACTAAAGCAACCAAATTATAAGGCGGTACCCCTGGGGGCTTGAGCTGAACCTTTACCAGCCAATTTTTCATAGGATTTCGGACTGCTGGTGCTGGCGTCGAAAAGAAATCTTGAAGAGATAGCACATTTGGAACTGGTTCAGTATAGAGCTTGCACTGAGTCAAATGTTCACCAACCTTACGATCCAATGAGTCGATGGAATTTTGAAGCTTGGCACAATTGTCAGTGATCGTCTTTAGGTGGGTTCGAAGCCCATCAATGCTGATGCCAAGGCTCTCAAATTGGTCAAAACAGGGGGTTCGTTGAGGGGATTGGATCAGAGGAGCAAGGGCAGAGAGAGTGGTGACTGGAGATTTCCAGAAAGGGGGAGGAAAGAAGTTAGGGGAGGAGTCATGTAGACTGTGGAGAGGCCGAAAGACCGAAGGTCCGGAATAGAGATCTGCTGAAGGCAATCTTCTACTTGGAGAAGGAGTAAAGGATGTCGGCCGCGACCTCAACTGTGACCACGGGAATTGCTACGACCGAAAACTGGTGCAAAAACCTCTGGGAGAGGAGGTTCTTCTGGGGGCTCTCCATCAGAACTTCCTGAGGAAATCTCAATATCAACACGGAAAGGTTGTCTTCAGTGAGGAAGATTCATCAGGCTATATACATTGGGGTCGTCATCTTCAGATGTTGGAGAAGCATGTATCTGGCAATGAAGACATTCTGGAGTATCTGATTCAGAACATTCTAGAAGAGACTCATCAGACTCACCTTGGGAAATAACTTCCCATTGTTTGGGGTGTGCTACCATTGCAAAGAAACCTTTCAGTTGTTTTTGTTGTGATTTGCGGGTTTAGGGTTTAGGGTTAGGGTTTAGGGTTTAGGGTTTAAGGGTTTAGGGTGTAGGGTGTAGGGTTTAGGGTTTAGGGTTTAGGGTTTAGGGTTTAGGGTTTAGGGTGTAGGGTTTAGGGTTTAGGGTGTAGGGTGTAGGGTTTAGGGTTTACGGTTTACGGTTTACGGTTTAGGGTTTACGGTTTAGAATTTAGAGTTTAGGGTTTAGGGTTTAGGTTTAGGGTTTAAGGTTTAGGGTTTAGGGTTTAGGGTTTAGGGTCTAGGGTCTAAGGTCTAGGATCTAGGGTCTAGGGTCCAGGGTCTAGGGTTTAGGGTTTAGGGTTTAGGGTTTTACGGTTTTACGGTTTTACGATTTAGGGTTTAGGGTTTAGGGTTTAGGGTTTAGGATTTAGGGTTTAGGGTCTAGGGTCTAGGGTCTAGGGTTTAGGGTTTAGGGTTTAGGGTTTAGGGTTTAGGGTTTAGGGTTTAGGGTTTAGGGTGTAGGGTTTAGGGTCTAGGGTTTAGGGTTTAGGGTCTAGGGTTTAGGGTCTAGGGTATAGGGTTTATGGTTTAGGGTCTAGGGTCTAGGGTCTAGGGTTTAGGGTTTAGGGTTTAGGGTTTAGGGTTTAGGATTTAGGGTTTAGGGTTCAGGGTTTAGTTTAAGGTGTAGTGTTTAGGGTTTAGGGTTTAGGGTTTAGGGTTTAGGGGTTTAGGGTTTAGGGTTTAGGGTTTAGGGTTTAGTGCTAAACCCCCACCACCATAAACAATTCAAAGCATCCATCAAGCCAAAAAACAAACCACTAGCACTTATCCGACTAGTTCCCACTCCACAGTAACTACACTATCCACAACACCCAACCCTTCCACCACAAAGCACTCACCTAAGGACAACTTGCCAAGCAGGGACCTACATTCACTAGGCCAACAAAAAGAGGACCTACCGGTCTCTGGGGCTACCGTAGGGTACTACTTCAACCGCTACAGCACATGGAATTTCCTGAGATGTAGGAGAAAGAACACTTCAATGCCGTGAGGTTTCCGATTGATGAAAATGAAGATGTAAATCCAAGCCAAATCATAGCAACACCAGATACAATACACAAAGAATTATTCACTTTTAGAGCTCTAGAAAATATTCAGGATTTGAGCCGATGGACAGGACAGATGCAAAGTTATTCTAATGGATACACGAACACTTACCAAGTTTGTGTCCAAGGATTACAAAAAATGGATCATTGCCAAACAGAAATCACTTCCCTCCAACGGATGAGCAGATGGGCTTACAACTCGAACGGTGAAAGAAATACCTAACAAGCACCCATCTAGCTTGGAAGTGGTATTGTGATGACATACAAGAAAGAAGAATCCATCCCTTGTCAATGTCATCAGGACGTTAGTGGTATTGGAAAAATTTTCAGAAGATGAGAGAACGAAATGAAAATATCAGATCTAAATTTATGATGTTCTACTCATTCACCCCAAAGATCACAGAAGGCATGTTGCAACAGTTGACCAACTTCAATGACAAATATGCCGATGTGCTAGATCCAACTTATGTCGCCACCATGCACTTCAATAGACTCATCATTTTGTTGTTGTAGAACATTCCAAAAATGGCACCAACAATTGAGGATGAAGAATTGAAACTTAAAGGTCCTATTCTATTCAACCTTAACCACGGACCCAGCTTCAAATAGATGATTTGCTTGTATTTTAGAGTCTACATGCTCATCACAATGACATAAAACCTTGAACATAACGTCGAGCCAAAAACAACTCGGGTGAAGAAAGTTTCAACAAGGAAACCAAGGAATAGCGAACCAGTGTTTGAGTACGAGGAAGAGGCATACGAGAAAATTCTGGTGTCACCCAAGAAATCAATGAAAACAAAGTGAAATCCACGAATGGTACAAACGATGGGTACCATTGAAGCCAGCACGAGGAAGCGAGGCCAGTAAGGATACCAGCAACATGAGTCTCAAGGAGGTTGTCTGATGGGAAAACAAGATGAACTGCGGTTCATGAAGAACCAAGGAGAATCATAGTGGAGAGAAAACTAAGGAGAGAGTACCATGAGAGGAGCTACTAGTGGGAATTCCACTAAAAAATAGAAACTCAAAGGGGTGCAAGAAAAAGGATCCTCGATACAGGAAGCTCTAGACCAGTGGGAGTGGTCTCGAGTCCGAAAGCATTACAAGTAAGCTCGAAGATGCCTATAAAAGTAAAATTTCACGAATTTTGAGGAGCAAAGGATGAAGAACCCTATAGCCACTTGCAGAGTTTTCTACAAGTGTGCCACATCCAAGGGGCAAGAACAAACGACAAGTACATAAAGTATTTCCCGTGTACTCTAATCAAAACTTCTCAGAGATGGTTCAATCACTTTCTAATTGACTATTTCTAGGATTAGCAGTATATGTCCAAGTCATTCCTTTTGAGATTTTGCCAAGAGATCAACGAGGGGGATGTGTGGACAAAATTGATTGAGCTCAAGTAAAAAGAGACCGAGTCAATGCAGGACTTCATTCTCAAAATACGGGCACTGGTGAATCAACTAAGCAACCCACCTAATGATAAATCATTAAGATCTTGGTTGATCATACGGTGTACACAATTGGATGTGTGCTCTCACAAGGTGGTAAAGCCAACAAAAACATACAAGGACTTACTCGATCGAGTAGTAGCTATGGAGAAGTACGGGGCCATAAAATGTAAGTCGAAGAAGAAGATCTAGGTGTCCAATGAGGGACCCAAAAATACCAAGAAAGATGGGCTGAAGGCAAAACTGAGGAAAGCCCTATGAGTTATGGGGATCCAAGGAAAACCAATAGACACAGAAACCTTCTTCTTCTTGTTTTTCTTATTGGGCATAATAGTGGCATAATATTGAAAGGGTGATTAGTCTACATCAATTGTTATTTAGCCTTTACCCACGCTTATGCTACCATAAAAATAGATATGGAATAAAGCTTCATTTATATTTGATCCAAGATGCATGCATATAAAATAATGTAAGGATTCTATCATTTGTGAATAACACAAAAGAAAGATTTTGTCATTTTTGAAGAACATTAAAAAGGATTTTGAATGTACAAAGAATACCTAAGGTATCATATATCCTTACACATGAATTTGAAAAGAAAAACTTCTAGCAAAATTTGTATATACATATAACAAGAGGGTTCACATCTTAGTTTAAGTATTTCTCATGTCCTTGAAAAGTTTCATGTCAATTACGTATGGGTGGGTGGGCTTTGGAAATTTCCTAGTTCATCACATGCATGGTGCATAGGTCCAAAAAAAAAAATGCATCTCTAGACTTTCATGGAAGGTTCAAGTGTTAGATAGATATGCAACTTTGCACGTGTATTAATTTGAGTAAGTTTCATGTCCTCTAAAAATTTCACAGGTATTGCATGATTTGGTGGGGCATTCATCCTTGGTGTGACCGACTCATGAACACATGGTGCACCACACTTTCCTTCATTTAAAACATGTGTAAACAGGCTCAAACTAACATTTGAGCCCAATGATGAAGTCAAGAGATGCCATAAGAATTGGGTCTCATGAGAAACTAACCTCGCAAGACTTGCATTGCCTTCTTTGATGAGTTTTATTACTAGTGATTAGTCTTTTTATTGAATGTTTGACCTTGGGAACTAGATTGTGTGCATGATGTGTATCATTCATTTTATCTACTGGCATTACAAAAAGAGTACAAAATAATTTTGTAGATCAAGAATATTTTGTTCCAAATAACTTTCAGAATGAGAAAGAAGTTTCTCCCAAATTGGTACACATGATTTGAAACAAAATCCACATAATATGTCTAAAGAGGATGTCCATGGGGAAGAAACGGGTCTTGGATGCTAATCAAAACTAGATGCATTATTTAAAAAGTTTGGATATTCAATTGTGTCCAATTTAATATTGAATATTTATTCATAGGTGAACATGGTCTACACTCACTTCGAAATGGCAACTATTAACAAGATCAACCAAGATGGCCATTCAAAACTTGCATAGTTTTTTTAAAGTCATATTCTAGAGATTATTTTCTCCAAAGTTCTCTAATTGTGGAGGAGACCCATGGTTTGATGTCTTCCATCATTGAGTATCTCGGAGGCATCCTCATATGTACTATCACACAAGCACCTCTACAAATCCTTAGACTTGGCTTTGGCATGCTCAAAGATCCTGTTCTGTCAGTTATGAGTTTGCATTTTTTTGCATAAAGGGGGAGAAACACTTTATTAGAAGGGGGGAAAACAGTGAAATAGAGGGTCTAGAGTGTGGCGATTCCTCAATTTGAAAGCGTCCTATTAAATGAAGTCATGAGAAATCTCAATGAGGTAAAAGATATGAAAGTGTATGCTTAGATAAATGTTTCCTAATAATGTTATAGGCATATAGATTATTGTTGCTGAGAAAAGAGCATTGCAAACTACAAAATCTCAAGAGTCTTGCAAACTATCGAGGATCTAATGATCTAGATTTGTAAAGATCTACCTTTGTATATGGAAACGCAACTATGCACTTACCCATTTGTGATGTTGCAATTCATGAAGTGCATGCATTGCTATTTGCACCACCCTTCTACAATCCCTCAATCTCTAGAGTTCATCCTCCTCTATAACCTCCATTTGGAAAGGAATGTCCCTCAAAATGTCCAACTTATACTAGAAAGTGCTTGGAAATGCCATGCTCATGCAAGTAAGTCAAGATCTGGAAATCATGCATGCTTGTAAGTAGGTGAGGGGAACCAATTGGGGGGGAAAGAGGGCAAGAGAACAATTGAGAAAGGGTCACCAAATTATCTTGCTCAATTGTTAACCAAATCAACAATTGTACATCTTAGCCACATAAGTGGTTTACAAGCTTTGCATGATTTTAAACTCTTTGCATTATTAAATTGGAGAGGGTCCTATTCGTTGGGCAAATTTCAAGTCTACATTAGTAAGTACTCACTATACTAATAATTCCTTCAAAGCTCTTAAGCGTCCAAGACGTTTAAGAAAGAAACATCTTTCAACGGACCGCCCATGTTCACACGTCTTAGGTTATTTATGTTATTTATAACATCCGGGATAGTTCCTTAATGTATGTTGGCCAAACTTTTAGAACATCTTTTACAAGGTTTCAAGAACATGTTAGGGAAGCTAGAAGAGTCCTTATAAGAAGCACTTCACGAGAGAATGTCAAACCTCTTTATGCATCCATTGCTAAATTTGGCTTTGATTCTTTCCATTGTTTTCCTATTGAGTATATAGAATGCTCTTTCTGAAACTCTAGAGATTTTACAAAGTGGCTTGGCCTCAAGAGCTTTTGTAGATAAGAACTTTGCAACCTTCTTTCCTTAAGGCTATAATTTGGATGACAAAACTTTCTTACAAAAAAGTAAGAAAGCTTTTCATAAAACCCCTATGTTATGGAAAAGATATCATAAACATCCTTCTCTTCCTATTCCTTCTTTGATTGTTCCTAGAGTTTCATCCTTAAAACAAGTCAATCCTCTTGGCATAGTTGTAGCAAACTCTTATATCCCTAAGGTAGATGTTGTTAGTTCTTCAAACCGTAGAGTTTTTGCCTATAGAGACTATAAATGAAGATTAGTGTTCTTAGATAGACTCATGAGTTCAAGCAAGTTCTCTTATAAAGCTTTTGACATGTATAATGTTAAAATTGTTTTTAACTCTTTATACCCTTGAGAACTTTTCTCTTTTGCATTGATCTAGATATTAGTAGTTCTCATAGTACCCAATTGAGATTATTGTTAGGCAAGGTTTTAAATTCTAAATGCTCTACCCCTAACCATCCCTTGATTTTGAGGAAAGATCTGTTTATTACTATCTTTACCTCTCCCGATCTAGATAAAATAGGATCGAGCTCTATTTTACGATCCCTTGAGGTTATGGAAGCTCTTCCCCCTTGTGTTAGGAAAGTTTGGAATTATGGTATAGTAGCCTTCAAATGTGTTAAAACAACCTTGGGACAAAAAGCTTTCAATTATAGTGATATTGGGAGAAACTTGAAAGAGCACAATAAATCAACCATCCTTAAAAGTAAATGCCTAAACCCTAAACCCTAAACCCTAAACCCTTGTAGGAAGGTTGTCTTCTCTTCATTTGTGGAAGGACATGTGGTTACAGCAGATTGCACTATTCCCCCTACTCCTATACTAAAAAATCTCTTTTCTAAAGGCACTAAATTTAGACTTTCTTCTTCAGTTGACTCGTCTTATTAAGGCCATAGAAAAATACATAAATAGTTTTGTAGTCAAACTAGAAGAATCTTTAGGAGTTCAAGGCATTTTTTCTCATTGGAAAGCTACTATTTTGAAAGAGGTATCTGAGAAACTTACAAAATTGTGTTCAAAGAGTACTTCCTCAGTCAGTAATTCTTTGTCTTCCAGTGATTTAGTTACTCTCAAAAAAATTCATCGAGATTTTGTTATTTCCTTCGAAGAAAAGTGCTCTAATAATTTTATTTTTACTTGTAAAAAAAATTACTTAGAATGTTTGTTAGGTGAAGTAAATTCATCCTCTCAAACTTACTCTAGGTGTTCTCTTTCTTCTCAAGATGTTCTCTTGAAACACCAAGACTTTTGTAATTCTTTTAGTTTTAAATGCAACCCTACTTTGCCTTTTTTGTATACAGTTTGGAAGTTTCATAAGAATCCTATAAAGCCTAGGTTTAGGGTTTAGGGTTTTAGGGTTTAGGGTTTAGGGTTTAGGATTAGGATTTAGGATTTAGGATGCCTGCAAATCGGTTTAGGGTTTAGGGTTTAGGGTCTAGGGTCTAGGGTCTAGGGTCTAGGGTTCAGGGTTCAGGGTTCAGGGTTCAGGGTTCAGGGTCTAGGGTCTAGGGTCTAGGGTCTAGGATTTAGGGTCTAGGGTTTAGGGTCTAGGGTTTAGGGTCTAGGGTCTAGGGTGTAGGGTTTAGGGTTTAGGGTCTAGGGTCCAGGGTCTAGGGTCTAGGGTCCAGGGTCCAAGGGTTAGGGTTTAGGGTTTAGGTTTAGGTTTAGGTTTAGGTTTAGGTTTAGGATTTAGGGTTTTAGGGTTTAGGGTTTAGGGGTTAGGGTTTAGGGTTTAGGGGTTAGGGTTTAGGGGTTCGGGTCTAGGGTTTAGGGTCTAGGGTTTAGGGTCTAGGGTTTAGGGTCTAGGGTTTAGGGTCTAGGGCTTAGGGTCTAGGGTTTACGGTCTAGGGTTTACGGTCTAGGGTTTACGGTCTAGGGTTTAGGGTCTAGGGTTTAGGGTCTAGGGTTTAGGGTTTAGGGTTTAGGGTTGAGGGTTTAGGGTTGAGGGTTGAGGGTTTAGGGTTTAGGGTTTAGGGTTTATCCGTCGACAAGGTACAGAATACACTGTCCGACGCAAGCTTAAAAAGGTTGGTATTGTTTCACCGGCCATATGTGACTAGTTTGTGGGTCACCAAAGTAAAGGTTCAGCTCAAGCCCGCAGGGGTACCGCCTTATAATTTGGTTGCTTTAGTCGACACAGGGTCTGGATTCAACATCTGCAAATACCGGGCACTTCCTGTTTCTTCTTGGCAACAACTTGAGACCCATGATCAGATGCGTGGTTCGACAATGGGTGGTGGGCTTATTGCATGCAAGAGGTATGCATCAGAAATCCCTATCACTCTGGCTGGGCATTCCACCACTATCAGTTTCTATCAGCTGGAATCCCAAGGGGTAGACCTGGTTATTGGTAATGCTTTTCTCAACCAACATCTCCCATTCGGATTTTCTACCAAAGAGATGGTCCTTACCATAAATAATGTCTTGGTACATATCCCTGCAAGGGAATCTCTCAAACGTGTCCTCAAGCCATTCGAAGAGGACCTAGAGATTGTCAGACAGTGTTCTTCCCCAGTTGACCTCCAATATGTCAAAGCTCCACCTGAATATGATTCTACTCCAGATGCCTCTCCAAATCTTGCCGAGTCATTCAGCCCTCAAGATGCTCAACAACCCCTTCAAGGAGCTGAGCTCGACGACTATATCAACGGCCTCCTCCAGGTAGAAAACAGTAAGCAGCTCCGCCGAACTGTTCATACTCTTCATATGATGTCAGCACTGCAGGATATGCAATAGAAGTTCATTCGTGATTGCAGTAGTGACTCACCTACGGCTTTCAAAAAAGTGTTCCAACATCAAGTCGACCTCCCTCTTCGGGAAAACTCCAAACCGTTCAAAGAAAGCCCATATGGGTTTACCCAAGCCGACCGACAATTGTGCAATCAGGAAATCCAAGAACTCCTGGATATGGGTCTCATTGAACCGTCCCGCTCTGAGTGGGCAGCAGCGGCATTCTATGTAAACAAACACTCCGAGCAGAAGAGGGGTAAGAAGCGCCTTGTCATAAATTACAAGCCACTAAATAAATATCTTTTGTCCGTTTCTTATCCCATTCCCAACAAAGAATATCTTATGCAAAAAATTTCCGGTGCTACAATCTTCTCGAAGTTCGACCTCAAGGCAGGATTCTGGCAAGTGGGTCTTAATCCTAATGATCGTCATAAGACAGGATTTGTAGTTCCGCAGGGATTCTATTAATGGAATGTACTGCCTTTCGGTCTCAAAACCGCTCCTGTAGAATTTCAGAAGTTCATGGATTCCATATTCAGTCAGCATCACTCTTTTTGTCTAGTTTATATTGATGATATACTAGTGTACAGCAAAGATGTCCATTCGCATCTCCGCCATCTCCAAATTGTGTATGATCTCATCAAATCCAAAGGGTTGGCCCTTTCTACCAAAAAAATCACCCTTGGCCAAGAAACGATTGAATTCTTAGGAGTCCACATCCACAAGGGTAATATTCAAATGCAGCAACATGTCTTGAAGGCCCTTCTTGCATTTCCATATGAAATCAGGGACCGAACTCAACTCCAAAGATTCCTGGGTTGTCTAAATTATATATCCCCTTTTTATAAACAGTTGGCCAAAGATCGGCATCTCCTCCAACTCTGTCTCAGAAAAGATGGTCCGACATGGGGCCCACCCCAAACAGAAGCGGTACAACACATCAAAGAAAAGGTTCAATAGTTACCATCTCTGACTATTCCATCATCAGCCACAGCACAGCTGATAATTGAAACAGATGCTTCTGACCATTTTTGGGGAGCAGTCTTACTTGAAAAGACACCCACTGAAGAAGTTGTATGTGCCTACCGGTCAGGAACTTTCCAAGGTGCTGAGCTCAATTACCATTCAATTGAGAAAGAGATTCTAGCAGTCAAAAGAGCAATTCAAAAGCTAGAACTCTTTATCTTAAATAAAGAATTCCTCATCCGCACCGACAACCAGAACTTCAAGACGTTCTGTACCTGGCGAATTGATAAACAGATCGGCAGAGGACGCTTAGCTCGCTGGCAGGAATTCTTTACCATGTATGATTTTAAAGTAGAATGGAAAAAAGGCTCCTCAAATGTGCTCCCAGACATGCTCTCCCGTGAAGGAGCACCTTATTGGGACACCCACAATGGCGGATTACTACTTCCACTTGATACTAAACAACCAGAAGTCCTATGTCTCGGTCATGGTGATTAGACACTGTCCTTAATTGGATAAGACCTTCACCATGACACTTGTACAAAATTAAATAAAATTCATAAAGTGACTAGACACTGCTCATATTTGAGTAAGACCTTCACCTTTATGTCTTTTCCATATCTTTTCATTGTACAAACAAATGGATGATAGCTCAGGGTGGATTACAACTCACCCTCCACTCATGACAGCTCAGAGTGGATTACAGCTCATCCTCCCACTTTGCCTTTTCCTATATAAGAGCACCCTTGGCTCATTTGTAGGCAGAGTCTGCCTCCGAGAGCTTCTTGTATCCTCAGCCTTTTGCAATATATCTTCCGAGCCTTCTTGCTCCAAACTCCCTTGTTCTCAGTTTCCTATTTTCAGTTTTCCTTCATGACTATTCCACCGTTCTCCATCTCTTACGTCCTGTTCTTTGCCTTCGATTGGTCTTCCCCGTTGTTACGCACCTCACCTCCTACCGACTTTCCTGTCTACGTCTGTTTCATTCACGCTTCGTCTCCCGATTTCGTCTTCTCCTTACCCCTCGGCATCATCATGGGTGAGATCGCTCTTACTCCGTTTAGTTTTCTCTTTTCAGATCTACGTCTTTCTATCATTGTTCCTTCCGTCACCTTCCGTCGTCCTTTCGTCACCCCTCCTTCCGTCCTTCCGTCACCTCCTTCCGTCCTTCCGTCACCCCTCCTTTTTGCCGTCCTTCCGTCACCCCTCCTTTTTGGTTTCAGAGCCATCGTGTGTAAGAAGATCCAAGAGAGTATTGAGAGCTCCCCGTTAAAGGCAGAGAGCCGTGTTGAGGTTGAGCCACCCCACTTGAGGATTCCTTATCACAAAGTTCTCCACTCCAAAATGGCCATGGTGATTCGATCCCTCTTTTCCCGTTTTTCTGCTCCCCGCCCTTTTTCCTCTGCTTCCTCATCTACCGAACTTATGGACAACAAGGCGGCCTGGAATATGCCAATGATCAATGCTGATGATATTTACAAGTTCTCTGCGTTCCATTTCAAGGCCCTCAAACATGTGAAGGTATCCGAAGTAGTGATCAATGTGGCTAATGAGGGTTCCACTGGTGTTTATCTCCCTCTCTTTACTCCCCAAGAGATTGATTCTTTTCAGTCTTCTGGATATAAGTATATACATTATGGATGCTTTATCCTAGCTATAGAGCCGCTTTTTCGCATGGGTGTAAATGCTACTTGCATGGTCAGTTTGGTAGATACTCGTCACTATAATATTAAAGATGCCCGCATAGGACTCATCCATGGTAGCCTCAATCGAGAGCCTGTTTATACAGTAGTCTATCCTAATTTCAAAATGTCTCTCACGGACCCCCACTTGTCCACTGCTCTACGTTTGTATGTCCAGATTAAAGGTCTAGCCATGAAGCCAAAATCAGAGCACTGTGCTATCCATGTCCGTTCTGTAAATTATTTAGTGTCTACCATTAATCCCGTCCCTCGCCATGTCAGTGCTAATGATGAATGTATCATTTACGGCAAGACTAATGCAGAAGTGACCAGGTTCCATTTCGATGCTTTGCCTATGCCAGAAGAGTGGGAAATGGATTATCAGCAAGTCTCGGATGAAGCCTCCTCCTTTTCCAAAATGCCTATGTTTCAGGTGGAGGATGCTCCAACAAAATCGGTTGTTCGCCTTCGCACCTCAAGTGAAAAGGGTAAGCGCGTTATGCATTTATCTTTCCCATCAACCTCTCATGTTTCTATTGCCGGAGTCCCAGATGAGAGCCGAACTAGTGCCTCCGATGCTGCTCCTGATCTCTCCCCTGACAAAGTTGAATACAGACCCTGTGTCGACTAAAGCAACCAAATTATAAGGCGGTACCCCTGGGGGCTTGAGCTGAACCTTTACCAGCCAATTTTTCATAGGATTTCGGACTGCTGGTGCTGGCGTCGAAAAGAAATCTTGAAGAGATAGCACATTTGGAACTGGTTCAGTATAGAGCTTGCACTGAGTCAAATGTTCACCAACCTTACGATCCAATGAGTCGATGGAATTTTGAAGCTTGGCACAATTGTCAGTGATCGTCTTTAGGTGGGTTCGAAGCCCATCAATGCTGATGCCAAGGCTCTCAAATTGGTCAAAACAGGGGGTTCGTTGAGGGGATTGGATCAGAGGAGCAAGGGCAGAGAGAGTGGTGACTGGAGATTTCCAGAAAGGGGGAGGAAAGAAGTTAGGGGAGGAGTCATGTAGACTGTGGAGAGGCCGAAAGACCGAAGGTCCGGAATAGAGATCTGCTGAAGGCAATCTTCTACTTGGAGAAGGAGTAAAGGATGTCGGCCGCGACCTCAACTGTGACCACGGGAATTGCTACGACCGAAAACTGGTGCAAAAACCTCTGGGAGAGGAGGTTCTTCTGGGGGCTCTCCATCAGAACTTCCTGAGGAAATCTCAATATCAACACGGAAAGGTTGTCTTCAGTGAGGAAGATTCATCAGGCTATATACATTGGGGTCGTCATCTTCAGATGTTGGAGAAGCATGTATCTGGCAATGAAGACATTCTGGAGTATCTGATTCAGAACATTCTAGAAGAGACTCATCAGACTCACCTTGGGAAATAACTTCCCATTGTTTGGGGTGTGCTACCATTGCAAAGAAACCTTTCAGTTGTTTTTGTTGTGATTTGCGGGTTTAGGGTTTAGGGTTTAGGGTTAGGGTTTAGGGTTTAAGGGTTTAGGGTGTAGGGTGTAGGGTTTAGGGTTTAGGGTTTAGGGTTTAGGGTTTAGGGTTTAGGGTTTAGGGTTTAGGGTTTAGGGTTTAGGGTTTAGGGTTTAGGGTTTAGGGTTTAGGGTTTAGGGTTTAGGGTTTAGGGTTTAGGGTTTAGGGTTTAGGGTTTAGGGTTTAGGGTTTAGGGTTTAGGGTTTAGGGTTTAGGGTTTAGGGTTTAGGGTTTAGGGTTTAGGGTTTAGGGTTTAGGGTTTAGGGTTTAGGGTTTAGGGTTTAGGGTTTAGGGTTTAGGGTTTAGGGTTTAGGGTTTAGGGTTTAGGGTTTAGGGTTTAGGGTTTAGGGTTTAGGGTTTAGGGTTTAGGGTTTAGGGTTTAGGGTTTAGGGTTTAGGGTTTAGGGTTTAGGGTTTAGGGTTTAGGGTTTAGGGTTTAGGGTTTAGGGTTTAGGGTTTAGGGTTTAGGGTTTAGGGTTTAGGGTTTAGGGTTTAGGGTTTAGGGTTTAGGGTTTAGGGTTTAGGGTTTAGGGTTTAGGGTTTAGGGTTTAGGGTTTAGGGTTTAGGGTTTAGGGTTTAGGGTTTAGGGTTTAGGGTTTAGGGTTTAGGGTTTAGGGTTTAGGGTTTAGGGTTTAGGGTTTAGGGTTTAGGGTTTAGGGTTTAGGGTTTAGGGTTTAGGGTTTAGGGTTTAGGGTTTAGGGTTTAGGGTTTAGGGTTTAGGGTTTAGGGTTTAGGGTTTAGGGTTTAGGGTTTAGGGTTTAGGGTTTAGGGTTTAGGGTTTAGGGTTTAGGGTTTAGGGTTTAGGGTTTAGGGTTTAGGGTTTAGGGTTTAGGGTTTAGGGTTTAGGGTTTAGGGTTTAGGGTTTAGGGTTTAGGGTTTAGGGTTTAGGGTTTAGGGTTTAGGGTTTAGGGTTTAGGGTTTAGGGTTTAGGGTTTAGGGTTTAGGGTTTAGGGTTTAGGGTTTAGGGTTTAGGGTTTAGGGTTTAGGGTTTAGGGTTTAGGGTTTAGGGTTTAGGGTTTAGGGTTTAGGGTTTAGGGTTTAGGGTTTAGGGTTTAGGGTTTAGGGTTTAGGGTTTAGGGTTTAGGGTTTAGGGTTTAGGGTTTAGGGTTTAGGGTTTAGGGTTTAGGGTTTAGGGTTTAGGGTTTAGGGTTTAGGGTTTAGGGTTTAGGGTTTAGGGTTTAGGGTTTAGGGTTTAGGGTTTAGGGTTTAGGGTTTAGGGTTTAGGGTTTAGGGTTTAGGGTTTAGGGTTTAGGGTTTAGGGTTTAGGGTTTAGGGTTTAGGGTTTAGGGTTTAGGGTTTAGGGTTTAGGGTTTAGGGTTTAGGGTTTAGGGTTTAGGGTTTAGGGTTTAGGGTTTAGGGTTTAGGGTTTAGGGTTTAGGGTTTAGGGTTTAGGGTTTAGGGTTTAGGGTTTAGGGTTTAGGGTTTAGGGTTTAGGGTTTAGGGTTTAGGGTTTAGGGTTTAGGGTTTAGGGTTTAGGGTTTAGGGTTTAGGGTTTAGGGTTTAGGGTTTAGGGTTTAGGGTTTAGGGTTTAGGGTTTAGGGTTTAGGGTTTAGGGTTTAGGGTTTAGGGTTTAGGGTTTAGGGTTTAGGGTTTAGGGTTTAGGGTTTAGGGTTTAGGGTTTAGGGTTTAGGGTTTAGGGTTTAGGGTTTAGGGTTTAGGGTTTAGGGTTTAGGGTTTAGGGTTTAGGGTTTAGGGTTTAGGGTTTAGGGTTTAGGGTTTAGGGTTTAGGGTTTAGGGTTTAGGGTTTAGGGTTTAGGGTTTAGGGTTTAGGGTTTAGGGTTTAGGGTTTAGGGTTTAGGGTTTAGGGTTTAGGGTTTAGGGTTTAGGGTTTAGGGTTTAGGGTTTAGGGTTTAGGGTTTAGGGTTTAGGGTTTAGGGTTTAGGGTTTAGGGTTTAGGGTTTAGGGTTTAGGGTTTAGGGTTTAGGGTTTAGGGTTTAGGGTTTAGGGTTTAGGGTTTAGGGTTTAGGGTTTAGGGTTTAGGGTTTAGGGTTTAGGGTTTAGGGTTTAGGGTTTAGGGTTTAGGGTTTAGGGTTTAGGGTTTAGGGTTTAGGGTTTAGGGTTTAGGGTTTAGGGTTTAGGGTTTAGGGTTTAGGGTTTAGGGTTTAGGGTTTAGGGTTTAGGGTTTAGGGTTTAGGGTTTAGGGTTTAGGGTTTAGGGTTTAGGGTTTAGGGTTTAGGGTTTAGGGTTTAGGGTTTAGGGTTTAGGGTTTAGGGTTTAGGGTTTAGGGTTTAGGGTTTAGGGTTTAGGGTTTAGGGTTTAGGGTTTAGGGTTTAGGGTTTAGGGTTTAGGGTTTAGGGTTTAGGGTTTAGGGTTTAGGGTTTAGGGTTTAGGGTTTAGGGTTTAGGGTTTAGGGTTTAGGGTTTAGGGTTTAGGGTTTAGGGTTTAGGGTTTAGGGTTTAGGGTTTAGGGTTTAGGGTTTAGGGTTTAGGGTTTAGGGTTTAGGGTTTAGGGTTTAGGGTTTAGGGTTTAGGGTTTAGGGTTTAGGGTTTAGGGTTTAGGGTTTAGGGTTTAGGGTTTAGGGTTTAGGGTTTAGGGTTTAGGGTTTAGGGTTTAGGGTTTAGGGTTTAGGGTTTAGGGTTTAGGGTTTAGGGTTTAGGGTTTAGGGTTTAGGGTTTAGGGTTTAGGGTTTAGGGTTTAGGGTTTAGGGTTTAGGGTTTAGGGTTTAGGGTTTAGGGTTTAGGGTTTAGGGTTTAGGGTTTAGGGTTTAGGGTTTAGGGTTTAGGGTTTAGGGTTTAGGGTTTAGGGTTTAGGGTTTAGGGTTTAGGGTTTAGGGTTTAGGGTTTAGGGTTTAGGGTTTAGGGTTTAGGGTTTAGGGTTTAGGGTTTAGGGTTTAGGGTTTAGGGTTTAGGGTTTAGGGTTTAGGGTTTAGGGTTTAGGGTTTAGGGTTTAGGGTTTAGGGTTTAGGGTTTAGGGTTTAGGGTTTAGGGTTTAGGGTTTAGGGTTTAGGGTTTAGGGTTTAGGGTTTAGGGTTTAGGGTTTAGGGTTTAGGGTTTAGGGTTTAGGGTTTAGGGTTTAGGGTTTAGGGTTTAGGGTTTAGGGTTTAGGGTTTAGGGTTTAGGGTTTAGGGTTTAGGGTTTAGGGTTTAGGGTTTAGGGTTTAGGGTTTAGGGTTTAGGGTTTAGGGTTTAGGGTTTAGGGTTTAGGGTTTAGGGTTTAGGGTTTAGGGTTTAGGGTTTAGGGTTTAGGGTTTAGGGTTTAGGGTTTAGGGTTTAGGGTTTAGGGTTTAGGGTTTAGGGTTTAGGGTTTAGGGTTTAGGGTTTAGGGTTTAGGGTTTAGGGTTTAGGGTTTAGGGTTTAGGGTTTAGGGTTTAGGGTTTAGGGTTTAGGGTTTAGGGTTTAGGGTTTAGGGTTTAGGGTTTAGGGTTTAGGGTTTAGGGTTTAGGGTTTAGGGTTTAGGGTTTAGGGTTTAGGGTTTAGGGTTTAGGGTTTA